>NC_069783.1:131702053-131975869 GCF_027406575.1 Nycticebus coucang
GTCAGCTTGAGAAGCACTGTTGCATATAACAACTATAAGCTTTTAGAAAAATTAAATGGTTAGGTTGCTGTGAGCCGGGTGACGCCACAGCACTCTACCAAGGGCGGTACAGTGAGACTGTGTCTCTACAAAAAAAAAAAAAAAAAAAAAGAATTAAATGGTTATATAGATAGGCCATGATTGTTAATTGTAAGACTCAATAATCTAAATGCGACCGTTCTTCCTAAATCAAGGAATAGATTTAATGCAATCCCAATCAGGATTTCCCAAGAATATTTGTATGCTTATAGAAATTGAGCAAGTTGAGTCTGAAATCTATATGGAAATGCAAAATGCTAAGAATACCCGAGGCAATTTGAAGAAACAAACCAAACCTCCATGACGTGCAACATGGCGTATAATGAATCCTTATAAAACTGTAGTAACTGAGACTTTACTATGATATTAGTGTAAGTGTACACAAATAGACAATGAAAGCTGATGGAGAACCAAAAAAGAAACCCACACATTTTTAATCACCTGACTTATAATAGAATTGATACTGCCATGTAGTAGGGAAAGGACAGTCTTGCCCCTAAACGGTGCTTGGTCTACTGGGTATCCATAGGGAGGGAGAAACATACTGTTATCTCATACCACATGCAAAGTCAAAGATGGAATTTTGCACTAAATATGGAGGGTCAAATAAGAAAGTTTTGCAAAAAAGAAAAAATAGGAGGACATGTTTATGGTCTTGAATTAGGTAAAGTCTTAAACTTGATACTTCAATTGCTAAGCATAATGGGAAAAGAATGGATATGTGTGATCAGGCTGTCAGAAGACATATTAACACAGGTGAAAGGCAAGAAAAAGAATGAAAAAAAATTATCCTCTAAACCCACTGAGAACAGCCCATATCACAAAGTCCCAAAGCTTCAGATATTGGCAAGAATGTGGTGAGAACTGTCACACTGCCATCAGGACTGCAAATTAAGAAAGCCTCTATGGAAAGAGGTATGGAGACTCCTCAAAGAGCTAAAACTACTCCGTTTCCCCAAAAATAAGACCTACTCACAGGAAAGATAAGACGTCCCCTGAAAATAAGACCTAGCGCATCTTTGGGAGCAAACCTTAATATAAGACACTGTCTTATTTTCAGGGAAACAGGGTAGATCTTCCACTTGACCCTGCAAACTCATGGCTAGATATCTACCCAGAAGAAAACAAAAAATCATTTTATCATACAAACATTTGCATTAGAATGTTTATAGCAGCTCAATTCACAATAACCAAAATGTGGAAACAATCCAAGTGCCCATCAACTGGTATATGTATACCATGGAATACTGTTCAGTCATAAAAAAAGATGAGACTTTACATCGTTTGTATTTACCTGGATGGAGCTGAAGCATAATCTTCTTAGCAAAGTATCATAAGAATGGAAATGCAGGGCGGAGCCTGTGGCTCAAGGAGTAGGGCGCAGGTCCCATATGCCGGAGGTGGCGGGTTCAAACCCTGCCCTGGCCCAAAAAAAAAAAAAAAAGAATGGAAATGCAAGTATCCAATATACCCAATACTAATGTGAAACAACTGCACGCCCACACAAGAGAAAAGGGGAGAAGGAAGGAAAGGGGAGGAGGGAGGGGGCCTGCACAGTGTAAGGGTAAACAGTACACCCCCTGTATACCCCTGGGTGAAGGGCTCACTTCAACTTGAACCTTACCTTAGAAACGCAAACAACGTTTGCGTCCTAATCATTTGTTCTTTCCTATCAATCTGCAAAACAAAAGAGAGTGGGAGAAAATGATTGAAAACATACAACACACATCAGACACAGGACAAATGGGCTTGTAGTTAAAGATATTAAAAATACATATAAATGATAGTATAAATGCAGACAACTCCAACCAAATGGGTCCAAAAGCTTGAGAAGACAATTCCTAAAAATAAACATTCAAATACGAGAATCTGTTGCAAGTCAGCGCCATCAGGTTGATGCAAATGAAAGCCACAGTTCAGTGCCAGCGGAATGGCCCAAACATGAGAGACAGGCAGTAGCAGGTCTTGACACAGATGTGGAGCAAGTGCTGGTGGGAGTGCAATTGGTCCAAACACTTTGGGGAACCATTTGCTCGAATTTTCTACAGCCCAACAAATTCATACCTTATGTGCAGCAATTTCATCCCTAGTTCATAACCTCACAGAAAATGTACACATATGTTCTTCGGAAGATATATAAAAACCATTTATGAAAGCACCATTTATTTTGTATGGTCCAACTACTAATTTCTCAGGTGCCCAGCAATGGACAGATGCATAAACCAGTATGTTTATACCATGAAATACTTTTTTTTTTTTTTTGAGACAGAGCCTCAAGCTGCCACCCTGGGTAGAGTGCCGTGGCATCACTGCTCACAGCAACCTCCTACTCTTGGGCTCAAGTGCGTCTCCTGCTTCTGCCTGCCAAGTAGCTGAGACTGCAGGCCCCCGCCACAAGGCCCGGCTATTTTTTGGTTGCAGCCGTCATTGTTGTTTGGCAGGCCCAGGCTGGATTCAAACCCACCAGCTCTGGTGTATGTGGCTGGCGCCTTAGCCTGTTGAGCCACTGGTGCTGAGCCCATGAAATACTTTTATTGGATGAAAATACAGACTGATGTGTGCAGCGTGACTCCATTTGTAAAAAGGACAAAGCAGGCAAGTCTAGCCCATGGGGTGAGAAGGCAGGGTAGTGCTTCCCCTTAAGGATGGGCCATTTGTAGGATGCAGCAACATTCTGTTTCTGGGTCTTGGTGCTGGTTACAGGAATGTGCTTATCTTGACAAAGTTTAGCAAGTAGTACATTGGTTATGCTCCCATTTTTGCAGGTGTGTTAAACTTTGATAAGACATTGACTTACACATATTGACCTTCATTTATCATAAAATCAATTTCTAAATTAAGAAAATAGCTACACATTCTTAAATAGAAAATAATATTTATTGAAACAAATAAAAAAAACCTAGAAACACCTAGGGAAAAAAATGTTTGTTTTAAAGACAGGCACCTTTGTTGTTGTTGTTGTTGTTGTTGTTGGGGATTCATTGATGGTACAAAGAACCAGGTTACACTGCTTTCATTTTTTAGGTAAAGTGGCTCTTATAATTGTGTCCCACCCTCAAGAGGTGTGTCACAAACCATGACCCACCTGCCCACCCAAAGACAGGCACCTTTGACATAGTCCCTTTACAATCAAAAATGAGACAAAGATGCCAGCTCCTGAAGGTCAGGGTTAGAGGACCTGGGGTGACAGCAGGTGCAACAGAGCCAGGGAGAGCACTTCTTTAGCCTTCAGGGGGCACCAGCCTCCGGGCCAACAGCAGCTATTTTAAAATGTGAAGGACTTGAGGTTTTTTGGTGCCTCTTTGTCCTCAGCCTTGGGCTCTGAGAGCCAAATGTAACATCAGAGACAAGGTTGTCATCCGTGCTCCGTGCACATCTGGTGCTCTCAACACCTCCTTTCATCGAGGATCTGCCTCCCTCCAGCCCTGTGTCAGGACCCCTGTGTGCCCCCTCTTCCTATGACCCTCCAGCTGCAGGGGAGATCTCCTCGTCCCTTCAGGGATAAGGCCCTTTCTCTTCCCAGCTCCTCTATTTAATCAGCTCCTTTTTCCTTAATCACCACTCTGATTCATTTGACATTGCAATCAGGGAATGCTACTTTAACGACTGGGAAGTTGTCAATACTTTCTACTGTTGTACTCATGACACCTGGAAGAAAGACTTGGACCCCACTTTAGGTATAAATCAGATGGTGATTTATTACACCTGCGCAGGCGGGTCACTGCCCAAAGGCAAACAGCCCTGAAAAGAAAAGCAGGTTGCCTTTTATACTTTTTTGTTGCCATGCGAGCAAAACAAAAGCAGAATGTGGCAGTTAGTTAGCCCAGGGGAGGGGTTACAGAATTGGCTCAGGGGGGCTACAGCGTGGTGGTTGGCATGAGGGCAGAGTTACAGCAAGTCAGGGGGTTACATTGTGGCAGCTGGCATGGGGACAAACTTGGCTTGGGAAATTCCGCCATTGTTTAGCCACTGCTAGGGGGTTAGGGTAAGTTCAGGGGGTTTACAAAACCTGGGAAACTTTGCTTGAGTGAGTTTTCACTATTGTTTGGCAAGGGAGCCAGGGAATTCAGAGAGAACGTCTTTGTAACCAGTTCTCAGAATTAAACTAATAAGGGGGGTTTGAGACGGATGGGGACTCAGGCTGAAACGGTTAGGGGCCTTTAGGGGTCTTCTTGCCAGGTCGGTTACTACACTACTTTGAAAAGGCAGTCTGTTCTGGCAACTGAAAATGTGAAAGGCTTCAGTAACACTTTTGAGACTAGAAATTTTTGTGAGGCAATTCATTGAAAACATTGTCCTATTAATTTAATAGTTACTGGACTATTGGATTTTTCATTTTCTTTTGAGTCAATTTTGTTCTCTTGTACATTCTAAATAGACTTTTTTAATGGCTCTTTGAAAATATCGTGTTGGACTCAGGGCACAAAATTCAACCAGACTGTCATTTTAGCCTCTCCTGCCTATATCCAGGTGTTACAGGGTTGGGTTTTATTTTTGTACTTTGGCAAGTTGTAAAGGGCCAGCTTTGCGTCCAGTCAATCTGCTTCAATGAACTAAAATATTTTGTCTTCATTCAATACAGGGGAAAAATAAAGGACATTTGTGAAAAGAACCATAGTTTCACACACTAAGTTCTCAGAAAAATTGTTTTTGTAGCAATTTGTTTTCTCCAAAAAATAAAAAAGCCACCACATTTGCGTATTTAAATTGGAATAAATTTAAATGATTATAAACCAGATGCATTGGCAAACCTTTCAAGAGCAATAGCTCCATGAAGAAAGTGCTTACGTAAAAAGAAACTATTGTGATTTTTAGATTAAGTAATAAAGTGTGTATAA
Source organism: Nycticebus coucang (assembly GCF_027406575.1). Lineage (NCBI taxonomy): Eukaryota > Metazoa > Chordata > Mammalia > Primates > Lorisidae > Nycticebus > Nycticebus coucang. The sequence continues at coordinate 131,706,970 of NC_069783.1, forward strand.
TTGCAGTGGCTAATATATGCATTTATTGAAGTATATTTATCTTCCTGCAGGAGCTCTGCCAATTAATTTGCGATAAAGAAAATGCAACGAATAAATAAACATTGTTCTATATGGTTGAAAATTCCCAAGCATCTCAGTATCCTACATCAATCACCGTACAGTTAGTGTTACCTGTCTGCCCAAACTTTTGTTATATGCTACCGTCCATTTACACCCCTAGAGAACTCATAGTTAAGTTGGGGAGAAAGGCTGATACCCACCCAGCTGGTATCACATGACCTGAGGCCCTGTGGTTGGGACCCAGAGCTTTGGAATCAGATGGTCTTGGGTTTCAATCTCAGCTTCTTTTAACTGCTGGCAGGTTTGGGGAATTTTCCTGAACCTTCTGCACTTTGAACGTCCTGTCCCATCTGTTGAATGAGAATAATAATTACACTAAGCATGTTTATAGTCCAGAGTCTTTGGTAGGCCTTTAAAGGTATTTAAAACGCTAATCACTTTGGTGTGTGTCACACTTAATGGGGGCAAGACATGATTGCAAGAGGGACATTGCCTAACAATTGCAATCAATGTAACCTAGCTTAATGTACCCTCAATGAATCCCCAACAATAAAAAGAATAATAATAATAATAAATAAAAAAAGAAAATATAAAGGACCTTAGGGGAGGTGTAGGCCCTGGAAAGGGATCTGGGCGCAGGACCGGGGACGCGGGGATGAGGGTTGAGGGACGCGGGGCTAGGGGAGCTGGGCGGGGGATCGGGGGTCGCCGGCTGGGGGTCTCCCGGCGCGAGGCGGGGCGTCGGGAGACGCGGGGGCGGAGGACACCAGGCTGGGGACGCCGGGTCCGGGGCTTGGGGAACCCGGGGCTGGGGTCTCCGGGCGGAGCGCGGGGGACCCAGGGCCGCGGGTCGCCAGGCGGGGTGCTGGGGACTGGGGGCGTCGCCGGACGCGGGGGTCGCTGGGCTGGGGACGCGGAGAGGCGGCCCACGAGGGCCGGAGGGGAGGGTGATAAGCCCTGTAGCGGCTGTTGCAAGCGGAGGGAAGTGAGCGCACCCGAAGCCACCGAAGGAGCGGGGACGCCCGGGGTCACACGCGCTGCTCCGCCTGCGCCCGACACCTCGTCTCCGGGCTCTGCGCTCTGCGCTCACCTGGACGTGGTGGCACCGCCGCCTCTGCCGCGGTCTGAGCCACTCGCCTTCAGGCCCAGCAACCTGGTGATGGGCAGGAACCGCCGCCACCACCAGGGTCGCCGTGCGGGGTTGGGGGAGAGGAGGGGACTCCCTGCAGAAGCTGCGCAGAGAGCCCGGTGGTCCCCGAGAGCAGAAGCCCAGCTTCTCCGACAGATGAGCCTAGCGTGGCTGAGGCCACCTCCTACATGAGCGTCTACCACCACCCAAGGTATTTTTGAAAGAAATATTAATAATTTCAGATAGGTGGATGGAACTTTAAAACAGCAGCAGGAACTCCTGGGTGTACTTTGTTCTAAATACTCACCAGAGTTTGCAGATGGTGGAAACAAATATGATCACGTTTTAAATTGCTGTTCCAGCAGTGAAGGTGCGGTCCCCAGAAGCCGGGAGAGCAGATTGGTGAGAGCGGTTCCCGACGTTAGCCTGGCAGTGAAAGAGACCCACAGCTCTGGATGTAGCTGAGATCAGGTGGTTTCCCTGCACCTGTCCCAGTACTGAAGTTTAGTCCTGTGCACAGAACATTAGATTGACTTTTCTAGCACATCGGATTGACACATTACCTCTTGGCCTTTCCACCTATAACATGGGTCATGCGGATTTTTTCTCTACCCTTAAAAATGGGGAAGTATTGGGGAAGGAAATACGTAGACCTGCAACTTTGAGCAATGAGTGGCAATGTTTTAGGAGGTGAAATGTCAGATTTAAAGTCTCAGACTACTTGCCTGTGTTTGTGGGAAGTAAAGTCCTTCCTGGTGATCAAACCTTAATTTTTAAGGATAATATATTGACTTATGAAGTGGAAGCATTCTGAATTTGAGGGCGTTCTAGACGAATGGAGTTCTGTGTTGCTTACAGTATGTTAAATGCTTGCTCACCTTCAGAGCAGAGGGGATGCCTGAGTTCAGATACCTGGCCATTTTCTTCTCTTACTGCAATATAGTCAAACAATGTGTCCTGAGAGCATTGCACTGGGGTCAGTGCTCCTGGCTGTGAAGGTCATTTGGAAAAGATCTCTTACTACTTTGAAATGGAGACTCAGGGTGGTGCCTGTGGCTCAAGGAGTAGGGCACCAGCCCCATATACCACAGGTGGTGGGTTCAAACCTGGCCCTGACCAAAAACTGAAAAAAGGAAAGAAATGGAGATTAAAAAAAATTTTAAATATTGGATTATACAGTCTAAACAACAAATGAGAAAAAGTGAAGACATTGTAATCTTAAATGTAAATAAAAGTGGAATATTTTCTAAAAACAGAAAACGTTTTGATGTCCTTTCTTGTTTGGTGGGCAGTATGCTACGTAATACCTAAAGTTCGTTTAGAATATATTTTCATTAAATATTTTTATTCAAAATAGCATTTGAGGGAGGTTACCAAGGCAGCCCTCAAAAGTAATGTTTTTCTTTGTAATACCACATTTAGGACCATGTTAATACCTGGGATTTTTACTTAATAATCCCGGTGGTTACTGTGTATAAAATATCTTTAAGTAGGATTGAGACCTGTGTAGGAATTAAAATATCACCTAAGTTTATAAAAACAATTTAAATTAATTTTACATGTTCTCTTTTATGACAGAACAGCACTAGTTCTGTTATTTTATAAAAGTGAGTAAATTATTTCTGTTTTAATTTTTTATTAAGTCTTTTGCACATAGATCATAAATACATTTATGCCAATTTCAGTGTGTTGATTATTTGTACACATTGGAGTGCTTACATCATACTAATCAACATAGCTTTCACCTCATTTACCCAATTATAGCATTAGGACATTTGTGCTCTACCCATGATAGATCCAACTTGTACTTGCAATGTGCTCCGTAGTAGTGGTCCCCCTACTATCCCTCCCACCGCCTCCCCATCCCTCTCCCTCCCCTTCCCTCCTTTATCTTAGGCTAAAGTTGTGTTTCAACAAGGCAAGAAATGCTGAGATTTGCTGGCAACCACCAGAAGCAAAGAGAGAGGTAGGGAATAGATTCTCCCTCAGAGCTCTCAGAAGGGACTAACCCTGCTGACAGTTTGATTTAGGACTCTGGCATCTGGAACTATGAGGGAATAAGTTTCTGTTGTTTTGAGCCACCCAGCTGGTAGCAATTTGTTATAGCAGCCTTAGGAAACTGATACATGGAAAGTGACAAATGAAGAGTACATCAAGGAAACAAAAGATTGAAAGCAGTGTCCAGAACTTAGTTGAGGTTGGGGATCCTGAATTTATGTTGGCCATAACCATATAGCATCCCAGGCTGCGGGAGGTGAATAGATTTTGTCATGCACATGCCGGGGGTATGGACAAGGCGGCAATGGTTGTTTCAGCAAGTGGATGAAAAGATGATTAACAATGGAACAAAAAACGGTTAGTGGGTGGTGACAGACATAAGGTGGCTGACAGGACAAGGGACCATACTGAGGTTCAAGGAACAGATTGAAAAATAGCTGTACAGAGAAAAATCAAAGAACTCAAAATAATAAGAGGTTAAAGTGAGAGAGTATGACTGAATTTGTGAGTTCATAGCCAGAGCAGTTCTAGCCCATGGCAAGTTCTAGAATGTGACTACTGTATGGTAGAGATGACAATTATAGGAAATGAGAATTTCAGGGCCAGAAATTTAGATAAGCCATCCACACTGTAGTAAACACTTCACTTCCTGGTGGTTCCTATCTTTAAAAAATCCCCAATGCTTTCAACAAAAATACAGTAAACTGAATTTAAACACACAATATAAAAAATAATGTAATAGTCTCTTTCTTGTTTAGTCACATGAAAAAAGTGGACTTCATGTTTTATTCAATGAAGTAACTTAAATAAGGTTGAATTCTATTTTTTTTTTTTTTTTTTTTGAGACAGTCTCACTCTGTTGCCTTGGGTAGAGTGCCCTGGCATGGTAGCTCACAGCAACTCCTGGGCTCATGTGCTCCTTCTTGCTCTGGCCTACCAAGTAGCTGGGACTATAGGTACTTGCCACAATGCCAGGCTAGTTTTTCTGCTTTTAGTAGAGATAGGATCTTGCTCTTGCTCAGGCTCATCTTGAACTCATGAGCTCAACCAATTCACCCTCCTCAGCCTTTTTTGACTGCTAGTATTACAGGTGTAAGCCACAATTCCCAGCCCTGGTTGAATTCTATTTGGTGGGACGACACCTACAGTGCATCTTATAAGGGTACATGTGAAACTTACTAAATGTAGAATATAAATGTCTTAACACAATAACTAAGAAAATGCCAGGAAGGCTATGTTAACCAGTGTTATGAAAATATGTCAAATGGTATATAAAACCAGTGTATGATGCCCCACATAATGTACACAGCTAAGATTTAATAATAAAAAAATAAAATAAAACTTAAAAGTAGGCTTAAAAAAAATAAAGTTGTGTTTCATTTTTCATATGCAAGTGAAAGTTATTATAAATTGGTTTCACAGTAGTACTGAGTACATTGGATACTTTTTTTTCCATTCCTGAAATACTTTATTAAGAAGAATATTTTCCAGCTCCATCCATGTAAACATAAAAGAGGTAAAGTCTCCATTTTCTTTTATGCTGCATAGTATTCCATGGTATACATATACCACAATTTATTGATCCATTCATGGGTCGATGGGCACTTGGGTTTCTTCCGTGACTTGGCAATTATGAATTGAGCTGCAGTGAACAACCTGGTGCAAATCTCTTTATTGCCAAATGATTTTTGGTCCTTTGGATATACACCTAGAAGAGGAATTGCAGGATCAAATGGCAGGTCTACACTTAGATCCCTGAGTGTTCTCCAAATAAATTATTTCTTAATATGTGTTTAATATCTCTTCCCTCACTGCTAAAGCTTTGGTAGAAACCATTCTTTATGTTTGATAGACAGTTTTCAGAAAAATCTCTTATCAGCAAGTATACAATAGATATCTAAAATTGTACTTTAGAATGGAGTAGTTCAAACACTAGATCTTAGAAATCTGAAAAAGCAAGAAATATTGGATTTGGAAAGCATGGTGTAGAATTGCTTGTAAAATTCTGAAGCTATGAAGAATAAATGTTCCATTTTGGGATTACAAAACAGTATTTTTTTATTTTAAAAATACACTTGAAATAGTGTTAAATTAAAAAATAAGAGAAGCAAAGTCACATGGTACAGTGGGTATATTTTACAAAATAATACATTTATAACAAAATTATATATGACACACATTACAGGTATGAAGAAATACCAAAAGGGTGGTGCCTGTGGCTCAAAGGAGTAGTGCTCTGGCCCCATATGCCAGAGGTGTCAGGTTCAAACCCAGCCCCAGCCAAAAACTGCAAAAAAAGAAAGAAAGAAATACCAAAACAACCATACATTCACATATCCAGCATGCGATTTATGAAAGAACATTAGCAATTCTTTGAAGTCCTGTGTGGGCCTTTCCCAGATAACATCATCTTCCCTTCCTGAGATCAGTACTGAGTTAAATTTTGGGGCCCCTAAGCCTTATATCTCTTTAGTTTTTATTACATGTGTACCAATCTCGAAACAATATTTAGTTTTGCAAACTTTTGGATTGTACATAGTGGTAATACACCATATACCTTTTTCTATGGTTTGCTGTTTTGCTTAATACTGGCTTTGTGAGATTTGATTTTTGAGGGGCTAAGCATAAAGAATCACAATTCACTTTTTCCTGCTTTATGACATTCTATTAAATGGAGACGGGATTGTTTATTCATTCCTGTGTCAATGGACCATGCTCAGGTTCTTGCTATTATCAGATTCTGTTAATACCCTGTTTTCCCAAAAATAAGACAATGTCTTTGGGAGCACACCTTAAAATAAGACAGTGTTATTTTAAGGTTTGCTCCCAAAGATGCGCTAGGTCTTATTTTCAGGGGACGTCTTATCTTTCCTGTGAGCAGGTCTTATTTTCGGAGGATGTCTTATTTTCAGGGAAGCGGGGTAGAAACATCTTGAAGTTGTCTCCTAATGCATAAAAGCAAACATTTCGTATATATACATATATATATAATTATATAAATACATACCTTTTCAAGGTATAGGGCATGAATTTTTTTCAAGGTAATGCTATAAGGCCAATTTGTTTTCAAAATGACTGAACCGTTTTAAACTCCTAGCAACAACGTGATTGCTTCCCCTATCTGTCAGAAGTTGCTACTTTTTAAATATTTCCTCAATTTTTGTGTGTAAAATGATATCTCACCGTGATTGTGGTTACTCAAGTGCATGATTATCAGTGAAGCGGAGCATCTTTTCATGTTTATTGGCTAGTTAAGGTTCCTCTTTTATAAAAGTTCTGTTTGAGATTTGTGCTTATTTTTCTATTAGTTGTGGTTCTTTTTTGATATAAATTTGACAGGTTCTTTATCTATTCTAGATACTTTTTATTCTGTAAAAACCGATGCCAATATAGTCGTGTGCTTGATGGTGTATTTTATCAGCATATACATATATATATTTTTTTTTTGTTGTTGTTGTTGTTGTTGTTGTTGTTGTTGTTGCAGTTTGGCCGGGGCTGGGTTTGAACCCGCCACCCTCGGCATATGGGGCCGGTACCCTACTCACTGAGCCACAGGTGCCACCCAATCATCAGCATATATTTTTATTTTAACATAAACTTATCCTTCAGTGTGTTTTTGCATCTTTCCCTTATTTAAAAATAATTTCCAACTAAAAATTCATAAGATATTCTTCTAATTTCCTTCTTCAGGTTTTACGGTTTGGCCTTTCATATTAGTCTGCAACCATCAGGGACTGGCTTATGGCAAGGGTAAGGGTGTCGGAGTTTGTGGAAAATAATCCTGCTTTATTCATTTCATACTATTCATTATATGAGTCAGTATTTATTTATACATTATTCTGCCATGAGGCATTTGAGTTTATTTATAGTTGGAGACTATGTTGAATAAGCACTGCTATGAACATTCTTGTATATTTTTTGGGTAAGGTTCAAGTGCATATGCATACCTATTGCTAATTTGCCTGGAAGAGAAATTCATAGGGAGCTATTGGTTCAACTCTAGTAGGTGATACCACTGTTTCCCTAAAGTGCTTGTAACAATTTAAATGCCTAGCCAGAAGCGTGCCTGCATTCCTGTTTTGTTTTGTTTTTATGTAGAGACAGAGTCTCACTTTACCCTTTACCGCCCTTGGGTAGAGTGCCGTGACGTCACACAGCTCACAGCAACCTCTAACTCTTGGGCTTATGCTATTCTCTTGCCTCAGCCTCCCAAGCAGCTGGGACTACAGGCGCTCACCACAACGCCCAGCTATTATTTTGTTGCAGTTTGGCAGGGGCTGGGTTTGAACCCGCCACCCTCCCCTCAGCATATGGGGCCGCGCCCTACCCACTGAGCCGCAGGCCGCCCGTGTTTTGTTTTGTTTTGTTTTTTTCCCACTCATTGTAATGAAACCACAGGAACCCTTTCCCCTCCTCCTAGCCCTTCTCTCTCTTCTCCTTCCCTTCCCCCTCCCCCTCCTCTCCTCCTTAGACAGACACACAGGACCTAGTTAGTAACTTACCAAAGCCAAGCTGTGAAATTTGCCCATCCTCTACAGCCCCATATAAAAAGCGTCTCCAGCTGCCCCCAGAGGCAGGTGTCACCTTTGCATTGCTGAAGCTGGTCACCCTCCCCTTTCTTTTCTTTTTTTTTTCTTTTTTTTTGGCCGGGGCTGGGTTTGAACCCGCCACCTCCGGCATATGGGACCGGTGCCCTACTCCTTGAGCCACAGGCGCCGCCACCCTCCCCTTTCAATAAACCTGGCCTGAACTTCTCAGCCCAAGCCGCCAAGCCAACTTTATGGTACTTTGTGTGGCAGCCCCCAGCAAATGTATACAGCTGGGAGGGGCCTCCAGAGAGGTCTCCCACTTTCCCTGTTGAAGCTAAAAAAGTGGCCTATAAGATGGATTCTGAGAAGCTAAGCTGAAGCAGTACAGCTGACCTAGTCTGCTCAGCTCGCGTTCCTCCCACACACAACTTTCCCTGTGATTATCTAGTTAAGGTTTCTCCGTGACCGTGAGAGTGCTGATCTCAAGAGACTTGAGGAGGTGGTGGCTCATAGACAATAGGTGTTGTGATATTGATAGAGTCAAGGTTACCTCGATATCATGTTTCCTTTAGTGATTCCCTTAGATATTTTGTTAAAGAGAAAATTACTTTCTTTTTTATTTTTTCCATTTAACTGTGTTTATTTCCACTTTTACATTGAATATTTCCTGAAAATTACTTTCTGTTGCTTAAACATTTTGCATTGTTAGAATGAAGACTACGTTCTTCCTATCAGATAAAGTTACGATTTTCCAGGTTTGTTTCCTGGTACTTCCTTATAAAAATTATTAGAATTGTAACTGAGGCAAAACAGTCTTTGAGAGACTACTCTGGCTGTTCTCCAGACTTGCTTGCTCATTGGACCTCATCCCTGTCTCTGCATCTGGCTGACGTGACAGGCAGCCAGATCCTCTTCCTCTGGGCAATGCCGTTAGAGTTTCGAGTACAGAGATGCTTGTTCCCACTTTCTCCAGCTCTGGAATTCAGCTGCTCTTTCTAGGGTGACCTGACAATGAGCAAAGGCCCCATCCGTCGCCTGCCTGTCTTGGGCTGGGCTGAGCTTGCTGTCCAGAGCAACAGTCAGAAGTCTGATGTGAAAGTGGGAGATTGCATTCTTGCCGCCTTAGTCTCAGCCCCAATGCATGGATGCGTAAACAGCATCTGTTCCAGGTCCTGGGGGAGGCAGAAAGCCCCAGGATGCTGGGAGTAGGGGCTCCTGGGTGCTGGGGCTGCTGCACCTTCCTCCAACCCCCCACCCCCACCCCAACCTCATGTGGCTTAGCCAGGGCTGTCCCCCAGGCCATGCCAAGATGCTTGTACTCCTTCTCCAGCCCTCAAGCTCCTGAGCCAGCCCCTCCATACTCACCTTTGCCTCCAGGCCAAGCCAAGCTTGAGGCTGGCCATTTGGGGTTGGAGCACAGCCTGGCTGCAGGGCTCCTGATATGTGCTGCTGCAGCAGGAGGGCAAGCAGACAGCAAGAGACTACAAGAGATTCTGGGGAGCCCAGCGGTGGCTTCCTCCTTAGCAACTGACAATAGCACACACCTTAGCACATAACTCTTTCTGGTGCTTCTGGGTGTTTCTGGAGCTCTGACAAACCTTAACCGACTGCATATTTAATGTGAAGTTATTTAAATCTGGAGCATTTGCCTGCAATATGGTAACAGTTGTTCAGACACCTGGCTATGTGCAACCAGGGCCCTGGCCTAAGGTTTTAGCACATATAGCCCTCACACAGACCTCGTGAGGGACATACTGCCATTTGCACGATTTTACAGATGAGCAAACAGACACTCAGAGATTAAGGGCTGTGCCTGAGGTCACACAGCCTCACAAGAGGCAGAGCCAGAATTTGAGCCAGATGTCCAGGTTCAGATTTGTACTATTAACCACTTCTTTCCCTAGGTTGATGCTGGGTTGAGGGCACTTCTGGAGCCAGACTAGGCTGAACAGGGGATTATCTCTGCAATTGGGTAGGTTTCAGAAGAAGAGAGAGGTGGAAAGGGAAGAATTTGGTCCCATAGAGAGCCCAGGAGCTGTTTTTGCTCCAAGAAACAGGCCCTGCCCCAAGGGTTACCAGGGAGGGAGGGAGAGGATCTAGCCTCCACCTTTTATCATAGAAGGCCAGTGATTCTGGAGAATAGCAAAAGTAGTCCCTCAATTGTGCTCTGCCTCAGTTGCACGTCTAATAGGGTTTTTTTTTTTTTTTTTTCTTTTTGCGGTTTTTGGCCAGGGTTGGGTTTGAACCCATCACCTCAGAGACATGGGCCCGGCGCCCTACTCCTTTGAGCCACAGGCGCTGCCCAAGTCTAATAGCTTTTATAATGGCAATACAAGGAAACAAACCTAGAAAACTTTAACTTTATCTGTAACATCAAAGTAGTCTTCATTCTAACAATGCAAAATGTTTAAACAGCAGAAAGGTGATTTTCACTTTAACAAAGTAAGAGAATCATTAAAGAAAACATATCATCAAAGTAACCTTGACTCTACAGATAACACAACACCTGTTGTGTGTGTGACTATGTCCTCAGGTCTCCTGAGCTGAACATCCTCACAAGTGCAGAGAGGTCAGCTGTACTGCTTTAGCTCAGCTGCTCAGACGCCGTCCCGTAGGCCACTGTTCCATCTGCACACCTGCACACACTCGGCACACACGTGTGCTGTCTGCACGTGCAAGCAGCCAGCACAAGCCACGTCTCCCTCCACCGCGCCACGTTATATGGAGCAGAAAAGTCAGGCCTTGCGCACTACGGCAGCGTCTGGCTGGTGTGTTTGGCATTTTCAGAAGCTCGCCCGGGGTCAGCTGTGTGTCTCTCCCCCTGCAGAGAGCATGACTTCCCGGGAAATAGCCCATGAGGTGCACAGGGCCGGGCTGGAGAAGAGAGCCAATCCCAGCAGGCTCTTCACTCTGGCACCTGGGCGTTCCTGGTGGTGAAGCCTCCCTGGTCCCAGGAGGAGAGCCCTGTGGCATCAGCTCCCTGGAAGGAGCACGGGCCTTGGTGACCGGATGGAGCAGGTCCAGGTCCTGCCGCCCCATCCTCACCCAAGCGGTCCAGACAGATGTCCTGAGGATCCTGGTGCAGTTGCCCCGCGTGTGACATGGAGACCCAACCCCCTCCCTGTGGTGATGCGGCTGGGGAGAAAGCCCCAGGAGGTAGCAGTGCGGTGGATCAGCTGCTGTTGCCACCAGCCGCAGTGACAGCACTGGGGACGGGGGTGCCAGTGATAGCAGCCGGGAGAATAGTGACTGCTGGTGCTGGGTGGCAATGGGGAGGGAAGTGGTGGTGACGGCAGTGATAGTAACAAGGATAGTAGTAGTGGGAGTAATGGGAGAGTGGTAGCAGTGGTTAGTAATAGCGGCCCTGGTAGTGTGACAGTGGCCGTGGAAGCAGCAGCCGTGATAGTGTTGTGCCCAGATCTTGAAGTCCCCCTCAAAGACCACCAGGGAGCCGAGTCCGATGCAAAAGCAAAAAGCCGTTTCATTGCAAGTTCGAACTTGGACTCCTGGGGTCTCCGTTACAACGGTTCCAAGCCAGGAGCCCAGAGTTCCGGAGCAAGGGGGTTTTATGGTCCCGCGCAGTAGATGGGCGTGCACAGCTTGAAACAAAGGGGGCACTTCTGGATTGGTCAGTTGTCTCATGATGCCCGGGCTTGCCTGGAAGGTGAAACTAGAGGGCGGGGGTTGGGGGGTGAAACGTAACTCCTTAAGATGGCGCTGGTCTGGTTCTTTCATTAGTAATAGTGGTGGCAGTAATAATATTCATAGTAGTCATAGTGGTAGACATAGGGTTAGTAGTGGTAGTAATGATAGGGACATGGTAGGGACGGTACTAAGAGCAGTGGCAGTGGTGGTGACAGTCGCCCAGCAGATGCTCTCATCTCAGAAGAGCAGAAATGCCAGTAAGTGATCTGTCCCCTGCGGCTCTCCTGATACATGTGGCAGGAGCCCAGGAAACATTTTTGGTCCCCTGCCTCCTGGATGGTCTCCCCACTCGAACACACTCCTTCCTATTGAACAAGGCAAAGAATGCAAGAAACTTGCTTTCAATATAATGACACGGATTGAAAGCAAAGAGGTGGAGATAGACATATCATGCCAACACTAATCAAAGGAAAGCTGGGGTAGCTATGTTGATTTCAACCAAAGTAGACCTCAGAGCAAGCAAAATTACCACACATACAGAGGGACGTTATGTCACGGTAAAGGGGTCAAATCTCCAAGAAGACGTCACATCTTTTAGATGTAAGCACCTAAAGACAGAGCATTAAAATGTGTGAGGGAAAAACTTACAGAGCCTTCAGGAGGAACAGATGAATTCACTATCACAGTTGGAGGCTTCAACACCCTCTATCAGGAGTGGGCGGATCTGTAGGCAGAAAATCAGTAAGGACGTGGCTGATCTGAATAGCACCATCCGTCAGGCCATCAGTCTGCTGGATCTAATTGACATTCATAGATGATTTTATTTCTCCAGCAACAGCAGAATATATATTCTTCCAGAACTCACTTGGAAGGGTCACCACCAAGACAGACCATCACACCCATCCTCACAAATTTAAAAGAATAGAACTCATACACAGTACTCTTTCAGACTATACTGTGATTAAACCAAAATCAATAACAGAAAAAGATAGCTGGAAATATTTGTGAGGGAAGGAAATCCTCAGGGCCTGACAAGAGTACAGCTAAATTTTGAGAGACAGCTTGTGAGAAAATGCAGGCCAGAAACCAAACTGCATGATCACAGCAAACCCCCACCACCACCACCCCCTGGGATGCTTCAAGGACTGTTCCTGGGAAACAACAGTAACTTTTACTCTGGCCCGGCTGGTAGTCAGTTTAGGAAGTAAGTGCTAGATTTATCCTGAGTACAAAAATTAGTCCCTCTGCAGAAAGGATGACTTCTCCTGAGAACCCCCTCCCACATTCAACCCTACTGATAAGGGATAATAAAAGTGTCTTGAAACTGTGCGAAAGCTGAGTTGGCTCCTGGTCACACTCCACTCTGCTCTTTTCCTCTCCTTTCTCTGTAACTAAATCTTTCCCAGTGCCTGGACTGGCCTCTCCTTTTTACAGACCCTTCCCCCTGACTCTACTCCTGAATCCCTCAATTTGGAAATTAAAAAATATACTTCTGAGTAGCACATGAGGCAAAGAGGAAGTCACAAATTTAAAAAAGATATTTTTTAGGTAAACGAAAATACAATATATCAAAATGTGTGAAATGCTGTGAAAACAGGGTTTAGAGGTAAATCTATACCTTTGGATGTCTACATCAAAAAGAATATAGAGGCCTAAAATCAGTCATCAAAGCTTTCATCTTAGAAAAGTATAAAAGGAGGAAATTGGAAATTAAATATAAAGTAAGCAGGAGGAAAGAAACAATGAAACTTAGAGCAGAAATACAGTAAGTCCTCACTTACCATCCTCCATAAGTTCTTCGATAGTAAGAGGTGTGTGGTGAAAATGGAAAAGCCTGACAATACCAGGTGCATGGTAAAGACTTTGGAAGTAGAACCCCCCCTCCCCCCCAAACACACACACACACACACACACACACACACACACACTGCTGGGGTGTAAACTCAGACCACCAGTAGAGGGCAGTAAAACTTCAGACATGCATTCCTCCTGACCCAAGAGTCCACCTCTAGGTGTCGTTTAGGACATTATAAGCTAATTGGTGCATTATTTTCAGTAGCAAAAAGCTGGGAACAACCCAAATACCTAGCATATATGATGCCTGATGATTAAGTTCACGAACTTATCCTTGAAAAGTTGCTACATACGTCATTGCCGAATATCACTATGACCACCTTCAAAGTACTCCCCTTGGCCATCTGGCGACTGTAGTGCTATTTCGTAGTGAGGGTGTAAAGCACATTTTCTAGGAGCAAGTTGCGAACTTAATTGTCAGGCTTCATATATACAGTGGTACATTTATATGTTAATTGCTATTCAGCAATTAGAATAAATGAACTGGATCTATATATAGTAGCATGGCTAGATCTTAAAAACATAATATCAGGGCGGTACCTGTGGCTCAGAGGGTAGGGCGCCAGCCCCATATGCCGGAGGTTGCAGGTTCAAACCCAGCCCTGGCCAAAAAAAAAAGAAAAAACATAATATCGCGTGAAAAAAAATGTAGCCAAAGGTAGGTATATCACAAACCATTTATATAAATTTCAAAACTTGAACACAAATTCGAATCTCCCATCACTGCTTCCCATTACCTGTTATTTTTCATGTGCATCGTCTCGCTCCATGAGGGCACGGACGTTGCTGTGTTCACTTCTGTGTCTACTTCAATTTCCACACTATTCATGGGACAGTAAAATTGAATATCCACTTTGAAAAATGTTGGTGGTTGTATGAAAAATTAGGCAACTGAATACCTCTGGCATATGACCCAGTCCTTCCATCCTGAGATAGTTACCCCAAAGACAACATATGTCTATACGAAGATTCACCCACAAATATTTATTAGAATACCACTGGCATGTTTAAGTGATCGATAAATACTTGAATGAATGGTTTAGAAGGGGAAAGATGTAGTCTGAGAGAGGAGGCTGGGTATCACCAGCTGAGCTTAGCAGCATGGGCCAGAGTCCGGCTGGTAGATCATCTGGCCTCTGGCCAGAGGGCCAGTGCCAGGCAGGCTGGCACATGTAAGTGTCCTGCCATAACCCAGGTGAGGGAGGCCATAGCAGAGCTGGCTGCCAGGCAGGAGGAGTGAGACTTGAGTGCCAAGCTTGAGGTGGTCAGTCAGGGATGCTGAAGTGAAACTGGGCCATTCAAAACCCAACTATGAAGTCCTGTGCTGAATAAAAAGGACAGACATTGGGAAGACAGATGTGACAATATATCACAACCTTGGCGTTTCTGCCCCTGCGGCCTTGCAGCGTTCCACTAGCGCCCTGACATTGCAGCAACTGGCAAACGAGATTTTTACAGGCCAACTTGTGGAACTGTGCTGGGTAGGGTGGATTTGGAGTTTAGGCATACTATTCATAACCGGCACAGTCCACCCATTTCCTTCTCAGCTTCCGTCTTTATCCTTCTACATATATTTTAAATTTTTAGCAACTGAAAGAAAACAACTCTATGTTTCTATTTAATAAGAGCAGTCAGCTATCTGTTATAGTATAAATGAAGTTCTCATCTCTCCTCCAAATGAGACTCACACTTCCGAGCCATTGTATCCACAGCTAACTATGTTAATGTCTCCTCAAATTGAGCCACGATTCCACTGAATGTTCAATTAATTTATAAATAAAGAAATAATGATAAGAAAAGAGAACCTGGTTAACAAATACAAATACATATGCGTGACAAGCAAAGAAAAAAAACATGCAGAGTTACCATAGTCCTCCTTTTTTAAATGGCCATTTGTCAGATAAAATACAGGATGCCGTAGGAATGAACTATTTTTAAAGTATAATTTTGTTCAAAATACCATATAGGACTGTGGTCTGCAATCCCCAGGCTTTGAAGTGGTATGCGTCAGGTGTTAGGAGGTGGGTGCACAGCTGGAGGTGAGCAGCAGGTGAGTGAAGCTTCATCTGTGTCTACAGCCACTCCCCATCACTGCCTCACCACCTGAGCTCTGCCTCCTGCCACAGCAACAGCAGCATTAGATTCTCATCTGAGTGCTAACCCTACTGTAAACTGCTCATACAAGGGATATAGGTTGTACACTCCTTATGAGAATCTAATATCTTTCTCCCCCATCTGTGGAAAAATCATCTTCTATGAAACTGGTTCCTGCTGCAAAAAAGGATGGGGACTGCTGATATAGGACTTACCAAAAACACAATTTGCTATTTATCTGAAATCCAGATTTCACTGGGCATTTGCATCTCTCAGTCTGGAAACCCTAATTATGAGTCAGAGTTGTTATTTATGACTTCTTTCTTCCATTACCCATTTGCTATTTCCCTGTTCCTCAGCTGGCTCCTCCGCTGGTCACAGTTCTGTACCTGGTGCAGAGATCTAAACCTTCATTCTTAGAGGATCTGAGTAGGAAGAAGTACTAAGATGCCTAATACTCTGGGTTCTAGATGAAGTACGCCCTGCTCCATCATGTGGGTTCCTGATGAAGTACGCCCTGCTCCATCGTGTGGGTTCCAGATGAAGTACGCCCTGCTCCATCGTGTGGGTTCCAGACGAAGTACGCCCTGCTCCATCGTGTGGGTTCCAGACGAAGTACGCCCTGCTCCATCGTGTGGGTTCCAGATGAAGTACGCCCTGCTCCATCGTGTGGGTTCCAGATGAAGTACGCCCTGCTCCATCGTGTGGGTTCCAGATGAAGTACGCCCTGCTCCATCGTGTGGGTTCTAGATGAAGTACACCCTGCTCCATCGTGTGGGTTCTAGATGAAGTACTCCCTGCTCCATCGTGTGGGTTCTAGATGAAGTACTCCCTGCTCCATCGTGTGGGTTCTAGATGAAGTACTCCCTGCTCCATCGTGTGGGTTCTAGATGAAGTACTCCCTGCTCCATCGTGTGGGTTCTAGATGAAGTACTCCCTGCTCCATCGTGTGGCAGCAACTGAATTTCCCCTCATTAATCAGGATCAATCATTCCTGCAGTAAAGGAGCCTCTTTGTCAGACTGTTAGTTCCAACTCAATGAAGCCATTGTAGTGTCTTCTGGTAGAAGAATTATATTCTTGGTAATTAAGATCTACAAAGCAGCAGAGTTCAAAATTGCTGGGGCAGAAAGCAAATATTGGGGTTTAATCATGAAAGAAACCACTCTTCTCTCCTTTGGTCCTCAGACCTATGTATTCTGGCTCCTGGGGACACTGACTATCAACCATGCCTTTTTATTTTCTGCTTTTTGAATCTTGGATCTCTGGGCCCTGACCTTGGAGGGACTGCCCCCTATCCCCCACCAAGGCGAGCTAATTCCAGGAGACAGTAAATAGCACGCCTTTCACATACAAACCAACCAATCCAGAGCCCATGTGCTGAAGCGATTCCTTTATCACATTCTGGGTCACTGTCCATCTGCCCTAATCACTATAGTGCCAGGTATAGTGGAGCCTCCGGAGCCCACTGAAACTGTTCCAACTAGCCAATCACAAACATGCTTGCCTTGCCTCTTCTGTTCCTTCCCATGGAAACCACTTGCAGTCTCTTCCCCACGTTTCCCCCACCCCCTCTTTGTCTCCAGACCAACCCTGGCGCTTTCCTGCATGGCCCTGTGTGGCACAGCGTGTCTTCTTTTTTTGATATCTGTGAGCATGACAAGCTTCTTCCCTTATACCAGTCATTTCCAGAGTCTGTGAGTCTTCCCATGCCTGATTGAAACACATCCCAGGCACCTTTAAAAACACTGTGTCATGTAAAGGTCTTGGAATCAAAGCATCAGTAGCACTATGTGTAGGACATAGCCACATATTTCAGGGTGCTATCGCTCAGCTCTTACAGGAGGCTTCAGTAAGCCCCTCCTCTTTTAGTTAGACCAGCCCTTCTGGGTGACGGGTGTGTGGTGAGACCAGCTAATTCCATGCTATACTTCCTTTGCAGGGGGATGAGTCCCCTTATTAGACACAACACCGTGGAGAAGGCCGTGATGGTGGCTGAGGCATCCCCCGTGTCCAGGCATGGTGGTAGTGGAAGACGCATTACAGGCAGAAACAGCTTATCTATAATATCCAGTATTTGTGCCCTTTCGGTGTGATCCCATCCAATGGAATCAGCCTACCACCAGGTGGCTGTCTGGGCCCAGAGAATAGTGGTGTTATACTTAGGGACCAAGTGTTGTCTCTGCTTTTGATGGATGAGCCCCTTGGTGTCAGTTTAGCCAAGCCAGCCTCGGGCTGATTAGTGTTGTTGGGTAGTATAACAAAATACCTGAGGCTGGGTAATTTTATAAAGAAAAGAGATTTACTTGGCTTATGATCCCGGTGCCTGCAAAGTTCCATATTAGGAAACTGCGTCAGGTAAGGCTTAAGGCTGCTTCAACTCATGGTTGAACATGAAGGGGATCAGGCCTGTGCATCGGTGCCTCTGTGGCACTCCATCACCGTGCAAAGGAAACAGCCGAGACACAGATTAGAAGTACAAATGCTTGCAAGAGGTGGACTTCCCATAGGTGCAGGGAAGCCCCGAGTAACCTCTGCCATGACCTTTTAGTGGAACAGTATGCAACTGGTGTGGGGGGTGCCCAGTGATGACGTACAAGGGCTACGTGCTTTGCTCTTTCTATGTGCAACTCCCACCCTGTTGCACCACAGATGTTCAAAGTATAACACCTGCTTGCTAAGGAGCAACGAATCTTATTAACACACTAAGTTCCTTGAGGCTTGTCTCCGGGCTACAAAACATCTCCATGCCAGCTAGGAGATTGTCCCACTCCAAGCACCTCCCTCAAGAACCAGTGACTGTTTCTACAAGCCTGGTGCTCAGCCTCCTACACACGTGCAAAAAGATCACACAGAAAAGGGGCAAAAGAGAGAAGCTGAGGAAGACACACACACACACACACACCCCTCTCTCTCTCTTTTTCTGCATTCTGCTTTTGAGAGAATGAATCCATTCTTGCTGAGAGCCGGAACTTACCTCCAAGGGAGAGCATTAATCTATTCTTGACGGACCCACCCCACGACCCAAATACCTCTAGAGGCCTTGCCTCTAAAGCACCACACTGGGAACTAAATTTTAACACGTGTTTTTTAGGGGATAAACCACATCTAAACCATAGTAGCCAAACTTAGAAGGTCAAGGACAGCCTCTAGGCATGCCACCAGCCTGCTGGGCAAACCCTGCATGGCTGGCGGACGAAGTTAACTGACGTCTGTGAAGTCTGTCCTTTGGTCCACATGATTACTGAGGCCTCTTCTGCCAAGGGTGTTCATGTGTCATTTGGTCATCATTCACAGGAACATAGGTGTCTTCTCCTAGTGTCCATTCTAAGGGGCCCGCCCCTACACCTCTTCCCACTCGTCCTCGTCATCGATTTTCACATCCGGATCGTTGATCCTCCTGAGTCCCTGACTATCCAGCCAAAATTCCAGAACTCCTCACGAATCCCTGCAGCGCCGTATTTCTTGCCATCTCTGAATCCAGGCTGACTTGCCATTGCAATATGCCCATCAGTCTTCTGCCCCCTAGGAAAGCTTCTTCACTATTGCCACTCAGGGTCACCCCCAAGACAGGCCCTGGGGCAGTGGTACTGGCATATTGTGCAGATCAGCTATAAACCAGGCTCAGGCGTTTTCTTTCTCCTTCTGGTTCTAAGGGCAACTCAAGAGGCCTTAGGCTGGATTAAGGGAGAGGAGCAGGTTATAAAGGAATCCAAGCCACTTCCTCATGAAACTTACTTATCCCTCCTGACCCTGACTGAGCTCTTACAGGAGTTTCTCTGCTGCTATGGCCATGTGGGTCTGAACACCAAGTTCATGGTGGCAAGCTCCGGCTGGGTAGGTCTGAACATCTGTTCCTGGTGGGAAGCTCCAGCTGAGTGGGTCTGAACACCAAGTTCATGGTGGGAAGCTCCGGCTAAGTGAGTCTGAACACCGGTTCCTGGTGGCAAGCTCCAGCTGGGTGCACATCTGGTGTCCCATGGTCAGAATTCAGCCTCTACCACAGCCCCGTAGTGAGAAGAAGCTGTTTTCCAAAGAAAGCACAGTCATCTGCAGAAGAGGACACCAATTTGCTCCCAAATCCTAGAGCTCTGTGCTGTAATTTTTTCTGGTACTTCCAGAGGCTCCACACAGCATCCTCATTTGCCACGATGCTTTAGATACCGGTGAATCTGCTGGAGCATGAAGTCCAAGAGGAGGAGACACCTGCACTGGAGCCTGGGACTGCTGCACAGACTCCTGTGGTCTGTCCCTGTCCCTGCTCAGCACTGGCCACATGGAGTGTGACGCCGGAGGTGGGGCGATGTGACCCTCTCCATTGTGGCACATCTTGCCACCAGACACAAAGCCAGCCAAGGTTGTGCTCATGGCTGGTGAAGAAGATGCAGCAACCTGTCTTTCCCAGTCTATACAGCTGTGGCCACAGTGATGTCCTGGCCAGTCACACAGGTTCTGCTAGTCAAGAAACTCAGTCATGTGACAGGTGGGGGGACTCTACTTGGGTTGTGCAGTGCGTATTCTGTCTTCCTCTTGCTCTGAGGCCACTCTCCCTTTCTTTCCCCTGTGGGTCTGTCCTTCTGAGCACAGCTTGCTGTGGGTGCTGGCCTGGGCTGTCTTCTGGGCCAGGGCATGTGAGGTCAACCCCCAGTGCTCAGGAGTAGGGGACAGGCTGTGCCTCTGATCCAAGGGGTGCCTCTGATCCAAGGGGTGCTGACCCCCATCCTGTGCCCAGTAATGTGGCCATTTACCTACGTGCTTCATCAAATCCTCAATCCTCCTATCAAAAACAAAACAAGGCCCATACAAACCTCATGTAGACATTACTCTGAAAGTTATTACATATCCTTTCAAATATCCCTGGTTGAAAGTGGTTGGACTTAAATCAGGACCCAGGTATGACTCCAAATCCAACTGTCTCCTCCCCCTTTAATACCTGTAGAAGGGCCAGGGGATGGTGTTGAAGAGGATGCCCAGGCTTGGCAAGGGGATGGGAAAAGTCTGGCTGAGAGCGGGTGCAGGGAAATCCCTCAGGACCCCAGGCTAGAGAGACAGCTGGGACTTACCCTGCTGAGGGACATGATGGACCTGCCCCACCCCAACCACTCATTGCTGAACTGTCCCCACTGGCCTCAGGGGACTCCTCACCCAATGTACAGGTGGAACACCCCTGGGCTTCCACGATCGCTTACACTGGAAACCCTGGGCATGGTTCATGGCAGACCTTTCCAATCTGCCCCCCGCCTTGTGGGTGGGGGTGATCGCCAACTGCCTGTTCTAGACCCGAGGCCTCACCAACCCTCTTCTAGTTGTGCCTCAAGGAATGGCGCTTAGGCCTGAGCTCTGGTCACTGCCATCAGGGATGGGTGTGGGATCTGACATGGCCCACGGAGCAGGCCACAGCAGATACTGTCCCCTGGGATTCCAGTTTCATGGCCTCATCCTCCTTTGTGTGGCCTTGTGTGCAGGGGTAATGCCCTGCTCTGCCAGAGCCATTCGTCTCCCTGAGGGAAGCCAGGAACAGAGGGATGAGGGCAGGGCAAGGAGAATCCTAGACAAATGGGGCCAGGGGCCCTGGGTGCAGTTAAGCAAATAAGTCACTCCCTTTCTGTTTAAGGCCATTTGAGTTAGGTTTTCTGTGACCAGAGGACTGCTCACTGAGGTGGTCTGTAATAGACGTCTGCACACATGCTCTGGAAGGGTTGAAGGGGGGTGCCTGGCAATCTCACCTCAGCCCTAGATACTGCACAGAAAAGGCTGAGACATTCCATCATAGAGATGCAACTAAAATTTTAGAAATGGAATGCACACAGATGTGACTCTTGGAGTACTATAAGGGCACATTTCACAAATGAATAATGCGTGAAGAAAGCCATTTGGAAAAGAACTCCTACTTCCAGGAATGGTGGCGTAAGATAGAGAATAGTTAAAAGTATACATGGGAACATCAACCAAAGCACCTACACAATGGGAAAGGGTATTTGCATATTTTGAATCAGACAAAAGCTTGATAACTAGGATCTATAGAGAACTCAAATTAATCCACATGAAAAAGGCCAACAATCCCACATATCAATGGGCAAGAGACATGAACAGAACCTTCTCTAAAGAAGACAGACAAATGGCTAGCACACATGTGAAAAAATGTTCATCATCCCTAATCATTAGAGAAATGCAAATCAAAACCACCCTGAGATTTCATCTAACCCCAGCAAGAATGGCCCACATCACAAATCTCGCAGATGGTGGTGTGGATGTTGAGAGAAGGGAACACTTTTACACTGATGGTGGGACTGCAAACTAACACAACCTTTTTGGAAGGAAGTATGGCGAACCCTCAAAGAACTCAAGCTAGACCTCCCATTTGATCCTGAAATCTCATTATTGGGCATCTACCCAGAAGGAAAAAAATCCTTTTATCATAAGGACATTTGTACTAGACTATTTATCGCAGCTCAATTTACAATTGCCAAAATGTGGAAACAGTCTAAATGTCCACCAACCCAGAAATGGATATGGATATACCTGTGGTATATGTACACCATAGAACACTATTCAGCCATTTTAAAAGATGGAGACTTGACATCTTGTCAAGCTTAATACATCCTGTATTAACCTGGATGGAAGTGGAACACATTCTTCTTAGTAAAGCATCACAAGAATGGAGAAGCATGAATCCTATGTATTCAATTTTGATATAAGGACAATTAATGACCTAGTACACAGTGGAGGATGGGGAAGGGGAGAGCAGAGAGAGAAGGAAGGAGGGAGGAGGGTGGGGTCTCGGTGTGAGCTGTCCTCACTGGCCCCAGGGGACTCCTCACCCCATGCACAAGTGGGAACACCCCGGGCTTCCATGACACACCATTTGAGGGCAAGACACAGTTGTAAAAGGGACTTTACCTAACAAATGCAATCAGTGTAACCTGGTTTCTTGTACCCTCAATAAATCTCCAACAATTAAAAAAAAAAATAAAGATGAAAGAAAGGAAAGAAAAAAGTAAACAATTTTTTTAAAGTATACATAGGCTGGGTGCAGTGGTGCACACCCGTATTCTCAGCTACTTGGGAGGCTGAGGTGCGAGTATCACTTGAGCCCAGGAGTTTGAGGCTGCAGTGGGCTGTGATTGCACCTGTGAATAGCCCCCAAACTCCAGCTTGGGCAACATACTGAGAACCCACCTATAGAAAGGCAAAAAGTAAACAGATTAAAAAAGATACCATGAACTTCCTACCCCAAGGAAAAGTGGCATAGTTATACTGATACCAAATCTGAGAAGATTTTATGGTGAAGACACATTACCTGAAATAACGTGAAGATTGCAGAAGGATGGGCGGCACCTGTGGCTCAAGGAGTAGGGCGTTGGTCCCATGTGCCGGAGGTAGCGGGTTCAAACCTAGCCCCGGCCAAAAAAAAGATTGCAGAAGGTTAAGTGTTTATATGTAGAATATTCCATCCAGAGTTACAGTACGTATACGCTCTTCAAGCAGAAAAAGGCTATTGTCAAAAATTGACTGCTATTATCTGAATGTTTGTGTACCTCCAAAATTTATGAGTTCAAACCCAATATGATGGACTTTGGGAGATGGTTAGTGGCCTTATGAAAGAGGCCCTGGAGAGCTGCCTTGTCCCTTCCACCATATGAGGATGCATCAAGGAGGTGATGTCTGTGAACCAGGAAACAGAAGGTGTGAACCAGGAAACAGATCCTCACCAGACAGGGAATCTGCTAGCACCTTGATCTTGGACTTCTCAGCCTCCAGAACTGTAAAGCATAAATTTTGGCTATTTATAAGATAACCTGTTTATGGGATTTTGTTACAGTAACACAAACAGATTAAGAAATAGACCAAATACTGGGTCATAGAACAAGCCCAAATTTCAAAAGACTTGAAACTATTCAAAATATTTTATATGTTGTATAAGCAAAATACTGGAAGTCAGTAACAAATATATAACTAGGTCATCCTCATATGCTTGGAAATAAATAGCCTCTCAATGATTTAGAAAGATACATTAGAAATTAAGTAATATTTTGAACTAAACAATGACGATAACCTTGTGGGATATGGCTAACACAGTACACAAAGAGAAATGGAGAACCTTAAAATGGACATCAAAATTTTATAGAAAATAAATAGGCTGAAAATTAATAAATTCACTATACATACATCCCAGAAAGTTGGAAGACATAGAATCTCAAAGAAAAATAGAATGAAGGAAATAAGAAAGGAAAGGACAAATATTAAAAAATAGATAATAATTATTCAGTGAGGATGATACAACAATAAAGCAGGAAGTCAGTTTTTTGATGATATTACTGAAACTGAAAATGCTTTGGCAACTTAATCAAGAATAAAAAAAATCAGGAACAAATCATTCCTATGAAGAATGAAAGGGGATGGGGTGGCGCCTGTAGCTCAGTTGGTTAGGCGCCGGCCCCATATACCGAGGGTGGCAGGTTCAAACCTGGCCCC
Organism: Nycticebus coucang; assembly: GCF_027406575.1. Classification (NCBI taxonomy): domain Eukaryota; kingdom Metazoa; phylum Chordata; class Mammalia; order Primates; family Lorisidae; genus Nycticebus; species Nycticebus coucang. The sequence continues at coordinate 131,730,753 of NC_069783.1, forward strand.
GGCTGAACTGCAACCAAAGGAAAAAAAAAAAAAAAAGAATGAAAGGGGACTAAAATGAGTAATGACAGTCTATTTTAACCTGTTATGCCAATAGTTTGAGATGAAATGATAATATTCTTAGAAAAAAATCTAATTGAACATGTATACTTGACTCAAGAAGAAATAGAAGTTCTCAATTCTTCTAAAGGTATTGAATCAGTAGTAAGAATATTCCAGTGAAGAACAATGGTGCAGAGAACTTCACTGGTAAAAAAATCCAACCTTACACAAATTCCTCCAGAAAATAAAACAAATCTGGAAAATAAATAATGCCTCATTTTATGAAGCTAACATAACTTTGTTTTACAAAACCTGCCAAGAGCAATTAAAGAAAGATAGGAAGGAGGGAATAAGAAAGGAAAAAAGGAAGGAGGAAAGGAAGAGAGGGCAGGAAGAAGACAGACTTCAGCTCTAGCTCATTCAAGAATTTCGATGCAGAACAGCTTCCTTGCATCTGGGCACCGTGAGTCTGGGGACATAGGACTCCAGGCATCTCTGGCTGGTGGGATCTGCCTATCATCACCCCTGCGAGGATACAGTGAGTCAGCGAGAGACTTCTGGACCTCAAGAGGAGGACTTAAACAGTGGAAAACTGGCAAGTGGTCGCGTGTGTTCAATCCATCTACACCCGCCCACAACTTCCACAGGCACGAGAACTTAAAGAACAAGAGGAAGTGAAAGGAAAATTAGGGCAAGGAAACAGGTAAAAGAAATCACTCATGAGGAAGAATCAGCAGAAAACTCCAGGCAACATGAAGAACCAGTCCAGAACAACCCCACCAAGGGACCATGAGGTAGCTACTGCAGATGATTCCACCTATAAAGAAATGTTAGGAATGACAGAAAGGGAATTTAGAATACACATGCTGAAAACAATGAAAGAAATGATGGAAACAATGAAGGAAACTGCTAATAAAGTGGAAAATACCAAAAGGAAATCCAAAAACAGAATCAAATAAGAGATGAACGATATTAAGAATATAAAAAGGATATAGCAGAGCTGAAGGAACTGAAACAGTCAATTAGGGAACTTAAAGATGCAATGGAAAGTATCAGCAACAGGTTAGATCATGCAGAAGAAAGAATTTCAGAGGTAGAAGACAAAGTTCTTGAGATAACTCAGATAGTAAAAGAGGCAGAAAAGAAGAGAGAGAAAGCAGAATGTTCACTGTCAGAATTATGGGACTTTATGAAGCCTTCCAACATAGGAGTTATAGGAATTCCAGAAGGGGAAGAAGAATGCCCCAGAGGAATGGAAGCCATACTAGAGAATATTATAAAAGAAAATTTCCCAAATATCACCAAAGATTCTGACACACTGCTTTCAGAGGGATATCGGACCCCAGGTCACCTCAACTCTAACTGAACTTCTCCAAGACACATTGTGATGAACCTGTCCAAAGTCAAGACAAAAGAAAAGATTCTGCAAGCTGCCAGGAGTAAGCGCCAGTTGACTGACATGGGCAAATCCATCAGAGTGACCGCAGACTTCTCTAATGAAATTTTCCAAGCAAGAAGACAATGGTCATCTACCTTTAATCTACTTAAACAGAACAATTTCCAGCCCAGAATTCTGTACCCTGCTAAGCTAAGCTTAAAAATTGACGGAGAAATCAAATCATTTACGGATATAGAAACATTGAGGAAATTTGCCACAAGACCAGCTCTACAGGAAATACTTCAACCTGTTCTGCACACTGACCACCACAATGGATCAGCAGCAAAGTAAGAACTCAGAAATTAAAGGACAGAACCTAACCTCCACACTGATGCAAAAGATAAAACTAAGCAATGGACTCTCACCAAATAAGACGAATAGAATACTACCACACTTATCAATTATCTCAATAAATGTTAATGGCTTGAATTCCCCACTGAAGAGACATAGATTGGTTGACTGGATTAAAAAACACAAGCCATCCATTTGCTGTCTGCAAGAAACACACCTGGCTTCAAAAGACAAATTAAAGCTCCGAGTCAAGGGTTGGAAGACAATTTTTCAGGCATGTGGAATTCAGGAGAAAAGAGGAGTTGCAATCTTATTTTCAGATACATGTGGATTTAAAGCAACTAAAGTCAAAAAAGACAAAGATGGTCACTTTATATTGGTCAAGGGAAAAATACAACAAGAAGACATTTCAATTCTAAATATTTATGCACCCAATTTAAATGCTCCCAGATTCTTGAAACAGACCTTACTCAGTCTGAGCAATATCATATCTGATAATAACAGGGGATTTTAACACTCCTCTTACAGAGCTGGACAGATCCTCTAAACAGAAATTAAACAAAGATATAAGAGATTTAAATGAGACCCTAGAACAACTGTGCTTGATAGACGCATAGAGAACACTCCATCCCAAAGATAAAGAATATACATTCTTCTTATCACCCCATGGAACATTCTCCAAAATTGATCATATCCTGGGACACAAAACAAATGTCAACAGAATCAAAAGAATTGAAATTTTACCTTGTATCTTTTCAGACCATAAGGCACTAAAGGTGGAACTCAACTCTAACAAAAATGCTCGACCCCACCCAAAGGCATGGAAATTAAACAATCTTCTGTTGAATAACAGATGGGTGCAGGAAGAAATAAAACAGGAAATCATTAACTTCCTTGAGCATAACAACAATGAAGACACAAGCTACCAAAACCTGTGGGATACTGCAAAGGCAGTTTTGAGAGGAAAATTCATCACTTTAGATGCCTACATTCGAAAAACAGAAAGAGAGCACATCAACAATCTCACAAGAGATCTTATGGAATTGGAAAAGGAAGAACAATCTAAGCCTAAACTCAGTAGAAGAAAAGAAATATCCAAAATCAAATCAGAGATCAATGAAATTGAAAACAAAAGAATCATTCAGAAAATTAATGAAACAAGGAGTTGGTTTTTTGAAAAAATAAAATAGATAAACCATTGCCCAGACTAAGGAGGAATAGAAAAGTAAAATCTCTAGTAACCTCAATCAGAAATGATAAAGGGGAAATAACAACTGATCCCACACAGATACAAGAGATCATCTCTGAATACTACCAGAAAATCTATGCCCAGAAATTTGACAATGTGAAGGAAATGGATCAATATTTGGAATCACACCCTCTCCCTAGACTCAGCCAGGAAGAAATAGAGCTCCTGAAAAGACCAATTTCAAGCACTGAGATCAAAGAAACAATAAAAAATCTTCCAACCAAAAAATGCCTTTGTCCAGATGACTTCACTCCAGAATTCTATCAAACCTTCAAGGAAGAGCTTATTCCTGTACTGCAGAAATTATTCCAAAAAATTGAGGAAGAAGGAATCTTCCCCAACACATTCTATGAAGCAAACATCACCCTGATACCAAAACCAGGAAAAGACCCAAACAAAAAGGAGAATTTCAGACCAATCTCACTCATGAATATAGATGGAAAAATTCTCAACAAAATCCTAGCCAATAGATTACAGCTTATCATCAAAAAACTCATTCATCATGATCAAGTAGGCTTCATCCCAGGGATGCAAGGCTGGTTTAACATACGCAAGTCCATAAACGTTATCCACCATATTAACAGAGGCAAAAATAAAGATCACATGATCCTCTCAATAGATGCAGAAAAAGCATTTGATACAATCCAGCATCCTTTTCTAATTAGAACACTGAAGAGTATAGGCATAGGTGGCACATTTCTAAAACTGATTGAAGCTATCTATGACAAACCCACAGCCAATATTTTACTGAATGGAGTAAAACTGAAAGCTTTTCCTCTTAGAACTGGAACCAGACAAGGTTGTCCTCTGTCACCTTTACTATTCAACATAGTTCTGGAAGTTCTAGCCAATACAATTAGGCAAGACAAGGAAATAAAGGGAATCCAAATGGGAGCAGAGGAGGTCAAACTCTCTCTCTTTGCTGACAGCATGATCTTATACTTAGAGAACCCCAAAGACTCAACCACAAGACTCCTAGAAGTCATCAAAAAATACAGTAATGTTTCAGGATATAAAATCAATGTCCACAAGTCAGTAGCCTTTGTATACGCCAATAACAGTCAAGATGAGAAGCTAATTATGACACAACTCCCTTTACCATAGTTTCAAAGAAAATGAAATACCTAGGAATATACCTAACGAAGGAGGTGAAGGACCTCTATAAAGAAAACTATGAAATCCTCAGAAAGGAAATAGCAGAGGATATTAACAAATGGAAGAACATACCATGCTCATGGATGGGAAGAATCAACATTGTTAAAATGTCTATCCTTCCCAAAGCAATCTACCTATTCAATGCCATTCCTATCAAAATACCAACATCGTACTTTCAAGATTTGGAAAAAATGATTCTGCATTTTGTATGGAACCGGAAAAAAACCCATATAGCTAAGGCAGTTCTTTGTAACAAAAATAAAGCTGGGGGCATCAGCATACCAGATTTTAGTCTGTACTACAAAGCCATAGTGCTCAAGACAGCATGGTACTGGCACAAAAACAGAGATATAGACACTTGGAATCGAATTGAAAACCAAGAAATGAAACTAACATCTTACAACCACCTAATCTTTAATAAACCAAACAAGAACATAGCTTTGGGGAAAGACTCCCTATTCAATAAATGGTGTTGGGAGAACTGGATGTCTACATGTAAAAGACTGAAACTGGACCCACACCTTTCCCCACTCACAAAAATTGATTCAAGATGGATAAAGGACTTAAACTTAAGGCATGAAACAATAAAAATCCTCAAAGAAAGCATAGGAAAAACACTGGAAGATATTGGCCTGGGGAAAGACTTCATGAAGAAGACTGCCATGGCAATTGCAACAACAACAAAAATAAACAAATGGGACTTCATTAAACTGAAAAGCTTCTGTACAGCTAAGGAGACAATAACCAAAGCAAAGAGACAACCTACACAATGGGAAAGGATATTTGCATATTTTCAATCAGACAAAAGCTTGATAACTAGGATCTATAGAGAACTCAAATTAATCCACATGAAAAAAGCCAACAATCCCATATATCAATGGGCAAGAGACATGAATAGAACTTTCTCTAAAGATGACAGACAAATGGCTAACAAAAACATGAAAAAATGTTCATCATCTCTATATATTAGAGAAATGCAAATCAAAACAACCCTGAGATATCATCTAACCCCAGTGAGAATGGCCCACATCACAAAAGCTAAAAATGCAGATGCTGGCGTGGATGTGGAGAGAAGGGAACACTTTTACACTGCTGGTGGGACTGCAAACTAGTACAACCTTTCTGGAAGGAAGTATGGAGAAACCTCAAAGCACTCAAGCTAGACCTCCCATTTGATCCTGCAATCCCATTACTGGGCATCTACCCAGAAGGAAAGAAATCCTTTTATCATAAGGACACTTGTACTAGACTGTTTCTTGCAGCTCAATTTACAATCGCCAAAATGTGGAAACAGCCTAAATGCCCACCAACCCAGGAATGGATTAACAAGCTGTGGTATATGTATACCATGGAATACTATTCAGCCATTAAAAAAAATGGAGACTTTACATCCTTCGTATTAACCTGGATGGACGTGGAAGACATTATTCTTAGTAAAGCATCACAAGAATGGAGAAGCATGAATCCTATGTACTCAATTTTGATATGAGGACAATTAATGACAATTATGGTTATGGGGGGGGAAACAGAAAGAGGGATGGAGGGAGGTGGGTGGGGCCTTGGTGCCTGTCACACTTTATGGGGGCAAGACATGATTGCAAGAGGGACTTTACCTAACAATTGCAATCAGTGTAACCTGGCTTATTGTACCCTCAATGAATCTCCAACAATAAAAAAAAAAAATATGTATACATAACATATATAATAAATGTGGATGTAACATATAATATATAACATAAATATATATGACATATATGTTATATACTATATAACATACTATACTAAAAAAATACTATATGTATTTTTTTGAGGCAGGGTCTCATTCTATTGCCCAAGCTGGAGTGTAGTGGCATCATCATAGCTCATTGTATCCTGAAACTCTGGTCCTCAAGCTATCCTCCTCAAGTGGGATTACAGGTGTGAGTCACCACACCTGGCTGATGCCAAGTTTTGAGGAAGGAGAAGAGGCATGAAGCATAAGGAAACTGGGCCCTCCAACCCAAAGCCCCTGTCTCCCTCCGTGTGTCTTTGGCCCAAGTAACTCTGTCCCCTGATCTGGGCCAGAGGTCCTGGGTCCAGTGGGCTCCGAGCTCTCCGTTGAGGAGGCTGGACAAAGTGGGAGGGCCTGGCTGGGTGGGCACCTGGGTTCAGAGCTGAGATCTGACGTGGATAGGCCCAGGTTTGAGTCCTTGCTATAGCCCGGAGCAGGTCACCCAAGGTCTCCAGGCTGAGGATCATAACAGGATCTTGCTCCAAGGGCAGACTGAGAGGTGTGGAGAGAGTGCTTCCCCACAGGAGGCCAGAGCCAAGGAAATGCCTTGGAGCTGTGGATAAAATCACAGTCCCTTTTCTAGGACCCAGGAGGAGAAAGGCCCTCAAGAGAACAGGGACTGGGAGGGATGGGCCTGGGCGCTGGGAAGAGCCCCAGAAGTGGGCTGGACATGACTGGACAGGGGCACAGAGAAATAGGAAAAAGAGTTTTCCTGAATCCCCAGAGAGCTGGAAACATCTGTGGTCATCTGAATAATGGTCCCCCAAGGACGGCTGTGTCCCCATCTCAGAACCTGTCAACGTACCATGTTGTGTGGCCATGGGACTTTGTTAGGAAGACTCAAGTGGGAGATTAGCCTGGATTCTTTGGATGGGTGGGTCTGAGGTGGGGGTCTTTAAAAGGGAACAAGAGAGGCAGGGGGTCAAAGTCAGAGAAGGAGATTTGGGGGTGGGAGAGAGAGAGAGAGGGAGAGGGGTTTGAAGATGCTACATTGGTGGCTTTAGGGACAGAGGAAGTGGCTGTAAGCCAAGGGATGTGGATGTCCCCTAGCAGCTAGAAAGACATGGAACTGTATTCTCCTCAGAGTCTCCAGAAGCGGGTGACCCTGCCAACACCATCTTAGCCCCTGGGAGTCATTTTGGACTTCTGACCTCCAGACCCGGGAGAGAATAAATTCACGCTGTTTCAAGTCCTTAAATTGGAAGTCAGTCATAGGGAGCTCAAATAGGAGCTGAGGGATAGAATCATCTAGGATACCCCACAGCACCTCCCCACAGTGACACATGCCTGACGGCTGCCTGTGATCCCACACCCTCTGTCCCTCACAGAGCAGCAGAGGGTCCAAAGCCCCACGCCTGGACTGGGGTAGGCCTTGCTGTCCTCCCTTACCCTATTCCTTCGTCTTGGAGAGCGCCTGGAGCCTCAGACTTGGGAGCATCACAGCCATCCCCACTCGGGGTTTTCCAGGTGAGGCCCATGATGAAATAAAGAAGTAACTGCTAATAAATAGCCCCCACCCCAGGAAGACAGCAGGCGACTGTCTGTGCTGCACACTTGTGCGAGGCTGGGGCAAGAGTGGGGCACAGTCCAGTGGTCTGGGGACACCCAAGGGAACATCAGGCAGGAGAGGACATTCTGTGGCGGGTACAAGGTGCTGTGAATTTAAATCAAGGACCTACTCTGGATTCAGGGGCAGAAGTTACCCTCAGGGTAAGTCAGGGGACTGTTCCTCTGTAAACACTGCTCCCCCACCTCCCACCGACCAGTGATGGTGACCTGCTCTGAGGACTTCTGTGCAGGAGCAGCTGTGGGCACTTCCCATGAGCTGGCTCATGGCCATTGCCATGTCCTGAGCCTCCTGAGAGTACACCTTTTTCACAGCCCAATTTCCATTAATGCCGAACCATCTGGTAAAACACGTCCTCACTTATTTTTATTTATTTATTATTTTGAGACTGAGTCTTACCATGTTGCCCTTAGTAGAGTACTGTGCTGTCACAGCTCATAGCAGCCTCAAACTCCTGGGCTTAAGTGATTCTCCTGCCTCAGCCTCCCAAGTAGCTGGAATTACAGGCACCTGCCACAACGCCCAGCCATTTCTTGGTAGCAGTTGTCATTGTTGTTTAGCTGGCCCAGGCTAGGTTTGAACCCTTCACCCTCGGTGTATGTGACTGGAGCCGTAACCACTATGCTACGGGAGCTGAGCCACTCACTTTTTTTTTTTTTTTAAGCTTAACATTTTCCCTTTTTCAAATATTTAAAAATAAATAAATAAATCTCCATCCCATGCTGTCTGCGGTCCTTTTCATTCCCTTACATTGATTTGAGGAGAGAAGGGGTATCCGTGGAAGGCCCTCCTCACTCACTTCCACCGCTTCCGTCTGGCTTTTCCCTTGGGTACTGTGCTGTTAGGCTCAGAGGCTGCAGTGGCCCCAGGGCCAGGCTAAGGTGCTGCAAAGAAATTCCTGTTGAACATCTGTCCTGGGGGTGCTTGTAAGATGCAACTCAAGAAATCCTGAAGGTCAGCAGGAAGAGAATCCAGGGTGGGTCTCTGTCATCCACTGAGTGCCTGAGATCTGAGAACCAAATGAGATGAGATAAGGGACCTGGGGAGATTCCTGCACGTTGGCATCCAGCCCACTCCACAAACACAAGGCACAATTGGCCAAAAACATCAGTTTAGAGCATGTATGAGATTGGAAGTACAAGCCCCTATTTCTAGTGGACAGGAGAGTACCTGTGATGTCACACACCTTTCCCTCCAGTCAAGATCAACATACTTGACTCTGCCCCAGACTCTCCTTCCGCAGGAGGCAGCCTATTGTATTCAGCCCCGTATCCGGCACGCTTAGGTTCCCGGTCCATTACAAATCTTCTTTGCTTTCCTTGGCATGGGCTACACATCATCGTAGTCATTGCCTCCCCGAGGTCATCTTGTAGCTTGGACAGAATCTCATTCACTGATTGGCTCAGCTCATTCTCTGTCATTCGCTTCATCCTCATATTCCTCCACCTTTTAGCACTGCTGACAATGTCCCAAGCTTCCCATAACACTTTGAAGGCCTCGTCAGTCCGAGGATGGTGATTTTTGTCAGGATGAACTATCACTACCAGCTGTCTATAAGCCTTCTTCATTTCACTATCTGATGCACACGGATCCCCCAGCACACGGAAAGGATTCAGTTCATCCTCAGGAACCCCAGCCATGATCAAGAGTCGAGCCACTTCTCTTCAGGCTGGCAGTAGCTCCCAGGGGCTACAGGTGTATTCCCCTGCCTATGAGTCCTTTGTTCTACCCAAGGAAACTCCACCCAGCCCCATTGAGCTATTCTAACCCACTGCTGCCATGGCCTCTCTCTCAACAGGGTCAAGCCACGCTGCAAGGTGGGAAAATCTAGCCAAGAAAAGCCAGATGGCCTTATCCTGTCAGCCTAATCAGTCACCCAGCCCCACCAGAAACCACCAGCCCAACTATAGACATCCCCAAAAGAGGGCCAGACCCAGGAGCAGCGAAGCACCCTGTAGCCTAAGAAAGTGGGCTGCCCTATAGCAAAAGTAGCCTAAGAAATAGCCCTGCCCCATAGCAAAATCCCTAGTTTAGAAATTGGAACATCATCTGGGCCCAGCCCCCCAGCCACCCTGCCCAGACTCCCACCCAAACTTGAAAAAGGTCCAGATCACTGCTTTTCAGCTGCCTGCAGACATAGAAGAGATGGCCACAAGTTTCCACAGACTCTCCCACCAATAGCAGCAGTTCAATCAGCCACCAGAAGCTGGCCTGTCCAAGCTGTCCAAGCTGGCGTGTCCTCTGCTCCCCACAATCCCTCTGTGCTCAACTGCTGGGCTTCATTTCTAGCCCAACCAATCTCAACCAGGGCATCTAGGGTCTCTATGTCCACCCTCGCCAGCATCCTTCTTGGTTGGAAAGTGGTGCTGCTTGCTATCTCCAGGATGGGAGTTTCTTTCTACTGGACACACATGAAAAATCACTAGGGAACTTAAGGGATTCCTCATCATCATATTCCTCTTCCAACTCCTCATCTTCCCCCAGGCTGGAAAAGCACAATGGAGCAAAAGTTGTTGGAAGAGCCATCTCTTCTGTCAGAATAAGACCCTTTAGGGATTCCAGGGGGTTCCTGACAGTTACAAGCAGATGGAATAGATAGAAAAGAAGGATTCCCGTCTTCCTGGCCTCATTCTGTCTTGAGAGTTCCTGGTCCACTCCTGACTCTTCTGCTGAGATACCTCACTCTGATCAGTGGCCTTCCATCCCTAGGTGGTCCTGGACCTCTTGGGGGGCCATGGCTTGGATCTGACCAGTGGGCTGGGTTTAGGGGCTATGTATACTTAGGACCAGAGCACTCCGTGAGGCAGCAGGGACCATTAGGAGCAGTCTCTACTGAGTCCCCAAGTCCTCAGAATGAAAGTATTTCAGGGTCCTGAGGGAGGCACCCCCACTGTGGTGGGCTCCACACAACCTTCTTTTCCAGGGTTCTTCTGGGCCATGACTCCAGGGCTTCTTGAGAGTCTTAGGTCACAGCCATCAAGGTAAGTTCTGATGCCTAAAAGTGGCAGTAACTCCTGCCCCTGGAGCAGCTGGACCTGGGGTCAGGGGGCCCTAAAAAAGAGCAGCTCCCCTGGCTACCAACATGTCCTCACTTTTAACAGCGACAAGACATCTGGCTTCAGCCTAGAGGACACCAACTTCCCTCCAACAAATGCTTTATTGAATCCCATAGAAATTAAGAAGCTGCTATTTCCCTCCTCACCCTGGTTTCCAGGGAGCTCAAAGCTTATCTTTGCCAAGTGTCTGGAGCTTCCTGACAGATCTTTGTGTGAGTTTCCCTGGGCTTCCTCCTATTCCTCTTATGTCTCTGAAGCTGCTGTTGGGGGAAAAATCCAAGTAGGTCCCAAATTTAAGAGCTCATGAAGTCGTCAGTGCTAGAGTGTCCTGAACAGCCCAGCTCTCAGGAGTGAGAGGAAGCACAAGTGTGGGCAGGAGTCTGGGCCCAAAGCCAGATTTCCAGGCTGAGGAAAGAGAGGACTCAGGATAGACAGAGGGCCCTGACCCCAGGGCGGAGAGCGTGGGCATATCTGGAGGCTCTAGCCATAGGCAGCTCCACCCAGGAAGGAGATAGGGAGTGGGGGCCAGGGCGTCATGTGAACGAAAAGAAGAGGGCTGGAAGAAGGCAGAGGCGCTGATGTCCTGATGACCAGACTCCTCTGGTCCTGGCCTGTTTTCCTGGAGAGACTTGAGCCTCTCCCTTGGTCTCTTTTTTCCACTGGGTGCCAAAATTCCCGCCAACCCCCACTGAGAACCCAAGGAACGTGCCTAATTAAATATGAGATAAGAAATAATGAGATGGAGCAGGTTTTGATTGGCAGTGAGGGTATTTATTGAGGGTTTACAGGGTGCAGGGGGAAGGGCTGGGATGACCTGGGTGGGAGGGGAGACCCCTCCCTGATGATCCTGCAGCTCCAGACCCCCATGGCTGAGGTGGGGCCGGGACCCTAAGCACATTGTGCAGGGGCCACTGTCTTCTCCTCGGTCTTGCCATCGTGGGTGACCTGGCAGCTGTACCTTCTGCGACTTCTCCACTGGTCACCTGTCAGGCTCAGGTAGCTGCTGGCCGCGTATTTGCCGTTGCTCTGTTTCGAGGGCTTGGTGGTCTCCACGTCCTGGGTGATGGGGCTGCCATCTGCCTTCCAGGCCACGGAGACGGAGTCCGGGTAGAAGTCACTCATCAGACACACCAGTGTGGCCTTGTTGGTTCTGAGCTCCTCAGAGGAGGGTGCAAAGAGGCTGACTGTGGGAGTGGCCTTGGGCTGACCTGTGGGGTCGGGGAGGGGCAGGACACCAGAGGCTCAGAGTCCATTGTAGGCACCCCTGACCTCAGGGAGTAAGGAGGGGCCTGGCCCCCCCCAGAGTCAGTGCAGAACCATGGTGCACGCCATCTCCAGGGAGGGTGTTTCTGGGTGTTTCTAAAACAGATCTCTGTGAGTCCTGGAAACCCTTGAGGCTGGACCTGCTCATCACCTGTCCTGAGACCCTCTAGACCTTGGGCCCCCTCATGGGCACCTGCCCCTCAGCCAAGGCCCCAGCCTGTCCTGACATTCTCATGACACCTGTCTGGGGTTGGCTGTCTGTGTCTTGAGATCTGAGTCTCCTGGTGGATTCAATATGGGGACTCTTCTGTCCTGACACATCTGCTCTAGGGGCTGTAGGACTTTAACCTAAGAGGTGTGTCTTTCCCCAAGTCTATCTCTTGTGGAACCTCTCAGGGGACAAGGCAGAGTGAGCCTCCTTGTCCTGGACTCCCTCAAGCTGTGGAGTCCATGTCAGAGTCCTCTGCCTACAGAGCTGACCCGCCACACAATGGGAGGTGCCCGTCTGTAAGCTCAGGGGTTGACACCTCTAGGACTGCAGCTGGCAGAGGCCCAGGAGCCCCCTTCCCGAACACCAGGGTCTTCAATGATGCTGTGCCTGCCGACTTTGTTTCTGGACACTTCTCCTCACTCCTGACTGGGCCCCCTGAGTCCCAGGCTCGGAGCTATGACATGGTGGTCCCGAGGCTCCAGGATGCCCCCCACCTTCTTTCTGTCTCCAAGCCTAGATGCAAAGTCCCACAGCCCAGGTGACCAGCCTCATTCCTGAAGGTTCTGGGTCCTTCTAAAGTCTCCCAAGTGGTCACGCCCTCCATGTCCATTGTTCCTTTTCCCCTTGAGATGAGGCTGAAATGATCCCACAGACAAAGGTTGTCTGACAGGAGACTAGACGGAGGACAGAACAGAACAAGTCCTAGGGACCCAACATGGCTTGACAAACAGACAGTCAACACTGACCAGACTGCCCTGTCCAGCACCTCTGGCTCTAGAGACAGGGGAAGGACGGAGGCAGGCAGAGGTCTGAGCAGGCAGGGGAGGGGTCTTTACTCCCGAGCTGGGTCCAGGGAAAAAGCTGGACCACAGGCTGAGACAAGCAAGGTACAGAGAGAACAGCAGAAGCAGCAGCAAAGTGCCCCAAGTCTTGGGAAAAGCAGGGGACAGAGGGGAAGAAGAGACTCACCTAGGACGGTCACCTTGGTCCCTCTGCTGAATACATCCCACTGTGACAGAGGCTCGTACCAAAACCCCTCCCTGGTACTCCCCCTCCCCTACCTGCAGCTGTAAGGGAGGAAGCCAAGTTCTTCTCCCAGGTGGTGTCTGCTCAGCAGGGAGACCGCAGGGCCCTGACCTTCAACCTGCAGATAAAAGAGCAGTTGACAGCACCCTGTGACCAACAGCAGGATTCCTGGAAACCCAGGCTCCCTAAGGAAGTCAATGTTTTGAATTGGGTTCTCCCATGGACCACCTGCCCGGAACAAGAATGCATTCACTGGAGGGCATTTGTCAGTAAGGAGTGAGTTTTGGGGAAAAGGGGAAGTGGTCTCCTCCTGGAAGAGCTGATACATCCATGGTCCCCTGGTGAGACTATGGGGGCAACACCAGGATGTCCTCCACCTTCCAGGGAAGGGCAGGTTTCCCTGGAGCAAAGCTTCTTGGGAACTTCTCCAACACCCAGCCCTGTCTTCACTGGTGTCAGCCCCACCCTCCTTGCAGCTTTCCTACTTGTCATGGGCCTGGTGAGAGGGGCCTGGCTGGTCCCTATGGGAAACGCCAGCCTCATCCTGCAGAGTGTCCTGGGTAGCATCCCTTGTATCCCCTCACTCTAGTCTCATGCTTGGTACATCAGGTGTGTGGTGGCTGCCACTGCCTCTTTCTAATTGGACCTATTAGCAGCCTGTGGTCTCCAAACACCACTTCCTACTACAGGGAAGCAGGGTCACTGGCTGGTCCCAGGCCTGGGGCAGGAAAGGGACGACGAGGTGGAACATTTTGTCATCTGAGAAATCTGGAGCCATTCAAGTCCCCTGGGATCTTGTGAGGCATTCCAGGAGCCACCTAAAGAGGCTCCCAGTGGGCAAATGTCCATGTTCTGTCATCACCACATCACGGTGGATCCTACCTGTCATGCGACTATGGGCTAGAATTCACATGGCTCTGCGTTCGCCAACACTCTGGACGGCGGCTGGGCCCCAGAGCATGAGTTCGTGAAGTGGTGAATGAAGGGAGGAGTCTCATTCTTCTTTTATTCTAGACCATGAAACACACTTCTGGGTGACTAAATCACAGCAGCAGGGCCCTCCATCCCAGACCCGGCCCTGATGAGAAGGACCTGAACAGAGACACTGATCTTCCTGCTCATTGGAGGAGCAAAGTAAATGACCATCCGACTCAGCTCATGTCATGAAAACAATGATGACCCAACATGGTCCTGGCTGATCCCTGTGGGAATTTCCAGCCTCATCTTCCAGTTTCACCTTGCAGCACCCCCTGGGTCCCCTCAATCTGGTCTCACACTGGGTGAGTTAAGTGTGAAGTGGTTGTCATTGCCTTGCTCCAATGGGACACATTACCGAGTGTTCCAGCTGTGGTCTCCCACATCTCCTCCCAACAGACAGGAGCAGAATCAGTGGCTGAGCCTCAGCCTGGCCCTGGAATGAGACATGATGAGGTGGAACATGTCATTGCAGAAAGCAGGAGCCGTGGACATTGCCTGCAGTCATGAAAGTGGACCCAGGTGCCACCCCAAGAGGCTCTAGCTGGAAAGATGTGCAATATTGGCCCCATCCTTGTCACCAGCAATGTGGCCGCATGTCCTCATCAGTAAAATTTGATGATAGTGGATTCAGACACATCCATTTCACACACTTATTTAACACATTTACTGAGTTAGCACAACCGTTTTATTCAGAGTTCAACATGGTCGTGACTGCTTGCTCACCCCGGGAGGCTGGCAGGGCCCTGCCTCATCTCCGTGCCAAGTGTTTCCTGCCCGGAGCATGACACACCGGTTTTTAATTACAGCTACAGGGCCCCCCCTTCACGGACAGGCTGCAGCCCCTATAAGAAGGGCATGACACAGAACATGGACCCTCCTCACTCCTGCTCATCTGACTCAACCAGTGATGCTAAATGAATGACAGCCAACATGGGTGTTTGTGCTGAAAGCAACCAGTCTTCCTGAGAACAAGTTTTGCCTGTGCCCATCCTGAACCCTATTAAGCCTCTCCATGCAAGAACTTTGCAGGAAAAGCAGAAGCAGACAGAGGCGTTAGGTTCCAGCTCAAAGGGGCAAAGTCTGTCCCTGGCCTGGGAAAGACCTAGAAGCAGCTCTCAGCTCCGGCAGCTCCTGCCTCGCCAGGAAACTCTAGAGCCATCTGGGAGATTCCAGAGGGTTACAGTGGGGCCTAAAAACACATGCACCCATCGCCCATGCAAACCTTCTTGAAGCCCCGTAGAGATATAACTAAAGAAAGTCCCCAAAATATCATTTGTGAGGGATTTGTTGAGACGTCGGTTATTTCTGGTGTTAAGGAATGCCTAGTGATTTTTGTGTGCGTGTGATGTTTTATTTACCTGTAGGTCCGTATCTCTCCAGGCCAGCCACGAGTACCCATAGGTGAAAAGGTAGGATGTGTGGGATTTGCGTTTAAATGTTCATGAGGGAGGGGCTCTTCGGCTGTGGCCAGGTCCGAGTTCTCCCTGCATTGCTTCTTAGGTGGGCTGTGTGATCAGAACAGTGGGGTCCCTTTCATGCCTCCTCTCCTTATTTTTGTTTTCAACGTTCTCCACAGTATCAACTTTAACACACACAAAGGAGGCTGTCCTTGGGGCAGCCGCTGGGATGGGGGACCCAGGCATAGTACCCCGCAGGACTACGGGTTTGACCCTCTGAGAAAATAAGGAAAATAGGAAATAAGCCCAGATGGGTGCTGTGGACACGACAACCCTGAAGCCTCCTGCTAATCCAGAGCCTGGGCGTGGCGCAGGGGTGGCGATGAGGAGCACCAGGAGGTGGCCTTTCTCAGCCCTGTTTGACTCCAGAACTCGTTGAACTCACAGATCCCATCAATGAGAAAAAGCACCAGCCCCAGTACAGAAAGGGTATCCATTGATTGCCCAGGGAGGCAGGAGGACACTCAGTCCTTGCAGATTCTGTCTTTGGCCTGTTCTGGAAGTAGAAACAGGGTGGCCTGTGGGATCTCAGGGCACTGAGAACCAAGAGACATGGTGGGCGTCTCCACATACAGGGCGCTGACCTTGCCTGCTGTCAGGGGCCCTGGGCCGAGTCTATCTCTGACATGGGGCAGGAGGTGGCTGTGGGTGGGACAGGCTGAACCACAGTGAGCAAAGCAAGCAGTGGGGCCAAGCAGGCAGGAGGGCTTGGAGGTGCTGAGTCCCGTGGAAGCCTGACCTCGACTTAGCTCACAGCGCACACTACTCTGCCCTGACCTAGTGTCACTCTGCCTAGCTGTTCCAAAATGCCACTCTGAGTGAGCTTCTCTGACAAGCAATAGGTGCCCATTCTGTGCTAAAGTTGGTGCCTTTTCTTATTTGCCCAATTGCACCATGTCCTCCCCTGTTTCAGCCTAAATGTCCCAGGGCTACATGCACAAACCAACCGTAAATGGATCCTTTTGCCTGATTTAGTGGTCCAGATTTCCCAGGACTGAGATTCCAGCTCCAGGCTAGTGGTAACCTTGAGCTCAGCCACGGCCCCACTCTAATCTCACTCCACACGGAACCCAACCCTTGTGTGCATCAACCTCACATCATGTTCCCCAAACTGGCTCCACAGAACACTGGAAGTTTTCGAGGTATTTTGGGTCCAAAAGTGGGAAAAGGGGAACATCACATCAAACTCTTTTTGCTGCAGGACTTATCAGTACGCTTACCATTTAAGAGGGTGAAAGTCTAAGAAATGCAGCTGTATGTGCTTTGTGCAATTTTTTTTACAATTTCTTGGGGGTGGCACAAGTATGCCCCCCCACACGTGTTAAATACTACCCTGAGGGATCTCCCTTGCGTCACAGGAAATAATCCAATGTCTGTTCCTGCTGAGATCGTGGCCTTGAGTCCGAGTGTCTTTCCCTATTGTCTCTGTCTCTAGCCCACAGCTGGGCTCTTGGGTTCCTCTGGACATCCTCTGATGCCTCTCTCAGGGATCCCCCTGTTTCTCTTCCTTCCCAGGTGGACAAGACTGTGTCCCTGGATCATGTCAAGGAACAGCTTCTTGCTTGGGATCAAAGTTCCTACCAGGGCAGGGAGCTCACCTGGGTACCTAGTAGGGTTTTGAGGGCGGAACCATGTGGACATGGGATGTCATCAGGAACTACCCCTGCTCCATGCTGTGACCCTTCACTCTACAGACACAAACAGATACAGAGGGAATGTTAGAGCTGCTGGAAGACCCATGATTAGGTCTTTATTGAGGAGACATAGAATCGGTGTGAGATCCAGCTTGACAGAGTTGATGCCAACCTGATGGGACAGAGGCGAGTAAACACATAGCTCCTGGTGGAGAAAGGCCCAGCTAGCAAGAGGGCCAAAGATACGGAGGGTGTCTCTCCTGGGCCACTTTCCCCCTGGGTACCAGAATTCTCCCACTAGGAATGTGGGAGAAATGTCAGATTAAACATGACATAAAACATAATAAGGTGGAGCAGGGTTTCTGATTGAGAGTGAGGGAATTATTGAGGATTTACAGGGTGCAGGGGGAAGGGATGGGATGACCTAGGTAGGAGGGGAGACCCTTCTCCTGGGATCCTGCAGCTACAGGCCCCTGTGGCTGGGGTGGGGGCCTAAGCACATTCTGCAGTGGCCACTGAATTCTCCGTGGCGTGGCCCTCATGTGTGACGTGTAACACACTGAGAGGACATCAGCCTTGGGACAGCAGCTGGGGTGCAGACACAGGGCCCCTGGCACTGTGCCCATCAGGGCTACTGTTGACCTGACCATGGGACATCTCAGTTTGCATCTCCATGACAAGGGCTCACACAGGTGCTTTGGACACCACCACCCTGGAGGCTCTTTCTAATTCAGAGTCATGGTTTGGGCAGGAGTGGATGTGAGCGAGCACCAGGAAGGCCCCCTTCTCAGCCCTGCTGTGCCTCCAGAGTTCCCTATCCTGGAAGATTCTGCTCCTGTCCTGTCTGTGCCATACGGAGGCCACTGAGCAGGCAGCTCTCTACTCCCTGATATTATAGAAGCACAAAGAAGATGGTCTGGGAGCCCCGGGGCACAGAGGACCCACAGGATGCTGGGAGAGTCCACCTCCAGGAGGCTGACCCGGTGCATTGTCAGGACCCCCGCAGTGACTGTGTCTCTGACATCAAACAGCAGGTGCAGAGGGGTGGGGACCAGGAGCCACAGTGAGCAAGGGGGGCAGAGAGGTCAGGCCAACAGGAGAGTCTTTGTATGCTGAGTCCCCTCGGAAGCCTGACATTGACAAACCCTCAGTCCACACTACTCTGCTGTGACCTGGTGTCACTCGGTGTGACCACTCCTGAATTTCATTCACACTTAGCCTCTCCGACAAGCTATGGGTGCTCCTCCCATCCTGGGGTCTGTGCCTTTTCCCATTCACCCAATTTCAACATGTTGGCCCCTGATGCAGGCGGGGCATCTCTGGCCTCCATCCACAAACCAGCCATAAACTCAGTGGATCGCAGGCCTGACTTTAGTGGTCCAGACTCCCCGGGATTCAGATTCTAGTGGTCCTTGATCCTACTTATGGCCCCACATCCATCTCTGCTGAAACCAACCCACCCTGCCTGGCTCAAGCTCACACCTTGTTGCCCAAACTTATGGGTGGTCAAAGATGGAGAAGGGAACCTGGGTGATTAGAGAGAAGCTGGAATTCATCATAGTAATAGTTTGAGCTTAGCAGGACTGGTCCCTAGCACTCACTGAGAATGTGGCAGAAATGTCAAAATAAAATGAGACAAGA
Organism: Nycticebus coucang; assembly: GCF_027406575.1. Taxonomy (NCBI): domain Eukaryota; kingdom Metazoa; phylum Chordata; class Mammalia; order Primates; family Lorisidae; genus Nycticebus; species Nycticebus coucang. The sequence goes on from NC_069783.1 coordinate 131,749,529, forward strand.
AATAATGAGATGGGGCAGGTTTTGATTGGCAGTGAGGGTATTTATTGAGAGTTTACAGGGTGCGGGGGAAGTGCCAGGATGACCTAGGTGGGAAAGGAGACCCGTCCCCTGGGATCCTGCAGCTCCAGGCCCCCAGGGCTGGGGGGAGGGGGCCAGGCCCTAAACACATTCTGCGGGGGCCACTGTCTTCTCCTCCATCTTGCCATCGTGGGTGACCAGGCAGCTGTACCTTTTGTGACTTCTCCACTGGTCACCTGTCAGGCTCAGGTAGCTGCTGGCCGTGTACTTGCCGTTGCTTTGTTTTGAGGGCTTGGTGGTCTCCACGCCCTGCGTGACAGGACTGCCATCTGCCTGCCAGGCCACGGAGACGGTGGGTGGGTAGAAGTCACTCATCAGACACACCAGTGTGGCCTTGTTGTCTTTCAGCTCCTCAGAGGAGGGTGCGAAGAGAGTGACAGCGGGAGTGGCCTTTTCTGAACCTGTGTGGTGGGGGAGGGGCAGGATATGACAGGCTCAGAGTCAGTCCCTTATGGAAACCCCTGACTTGGGGAGAGAAGAGGGATCTTGGGGTACCACATCCAGCTGTGTGAACCTTATTCAAGAGCTATTGGCCTGAGAGTCCTCAGCAGAAGGGTAGGTGTGGATGTTTTCACAAACTCATTATCTGTTCTGAGATCCCCAGAGCCTGGCCTGCCCCTCACCTTCCCCAGCCCTCCCGGGGCCCTGGCGTCCCTCACACACGTTTACCCTCTGCTATGGCCTCTGGCTCCTTCTGACCTCCTGACAGGGCGTTTCAGGTTTGCCTATTCCCTCAGCCCATGGGTCTGAGGTCTCAGACTCTTCTGAGGGGTGCACGTGGGGGGCAATTCTGACTCTGCTCCTCTCTATGAGGGACTCTGACCACTGTCCTTCAGGGCCCTTATACCCAGACCTTTGTGCTGGGGCCTCTTTCTGGGATCAGGGCCTGAGGACAAGAGGAGAAGATGGTGCCTCTATACTTTTCCTGGGTTTCTGTCCCTCCACAGTCTCTGCTAGGTCACCCACACCCCCGGGGCACTTGGTCACAGCAGCAGAGTGTTCACACTGTGGACTCTGGCATCTGTCTCTGGGGTTTGTGGGTGGGATGGACTGAGTCCTTGGAGGCCCAGGGACCACATTTTCCCAATATCCTCTGCCCTGATGACTTTCATCTGAACTATTGTGCCCAAATCCTTGTCCCTTCCTCTTTCCTAAAGATTCCCTGCTTCCAAGGCTGACTCAGAGCTCAATCATGGCCGTCCTGAAGCCATGGGTGTCCCCCACATCCTGTGTCTCACAAACTGGGAGTCCCTGCCCTGACCTCAGCACTGTGCTCCTCATCTTTCACCCTGACAGTGAACAGCAGGTGCTTCCAGGGTCTCCCGGGTGGTCACTCCCTCCAGGCCCCTTGTTCCCTCGTCCCTGTGAAATGGGGCCCAAGTGACCCACAGACAAAGCTGGTCTGACAGGGGTCAAGGGGGGACAAGACAGAAGAGAGCAAATCCTAGGAATCCAATATGTCCTGAGGGACATTCTGACAGACACTGGAGAAAGACTCCCTCAGACAGACAACCAGACAAGCAGATACACAGTCCCAATGTCTGATCAGGTCACACATCAGGCCCCCTGGCTCTGAAGTGACATGGGAAGGATGGAGACATGCGGGGCTCTGAGGGGAGGGTGCTGTCCCCAGAGCTGGGTACAGAGAGAAGCTTTCTGTGTGTCAGACACAAGACACACAGAAAACAGTAAAAGGAAAAACATTGCCTGGAACCCAGGGTAGGGCAGGGCAGGAGGGGGAAGGAAAAGAGACTCACTTATGATGGTCAGCTGGGTCCCTCCGCCGAACACACCACACTGTGACAGAGGTTCATACAAAAACCCCTGCCTGGGGCCTCCCATCACCTCGTGCAGCTGGGGCAGAGGAAGCCTGGTCACTGCACCAGGTGGCATCTGCTCAGCAGGCAGACCCATGGCCCCCACCCTCCCCTCCCAGATAACAGGACAAGTGTCATCCTGTGACCAGCCACAGGATCCAAGGACTCTCAGGCTCCCTGAAGAAGTTGGTGTCTTGGATGGGGTGTCCCCACCTACCATGGACCAGGACCAGGAATGACTACATTGGAGGGCATTTGTGTCCCTGAGCAGGGAATTACTATCGAAGGAGATGGGTTTTGCTGAGCACAGTTGGCACAATTGTGATCCTTGGTGAGACCATGGGGGAACAGGTGGATGTCTTCCTCCACTAAGGAGCAGGTTTCCCTGGAGTGCTGTGGCCTGGGACCCTTATGACCTCAGCCTAGAATCTGAGCAGGTGAGCCCCGCCTATCCTTGGATGGTTTTGCTTGTTAAGGGCATGGCCGGGGAGCCCTGACTAGTCCCTGCAGGGACCTCAGCAATGTGACATGGGAGCCTCCCCTGTGCCTCATGCCGGCCCAGAGGCAAGTTGGAGACATGAAGAGGTGAGAAGTGTTATCACACCAGAAAGCAAGAGCCATGGATGGCCCTGCGGTCAGGAACATAGACCCAGGCTCCACCTGAACTGGCTCTAGTCAGTGGCAAATACTCGTTTTCCAGTCCCATCATCATCACCAACCTGGCCAGACATCATCCATCATCAATACATTATCAGGGGAACCCATTCAGTTGTGTCCAAATTGCAAACTTAGAAACATATCTCTACATTAACTCATCTGTATCTTTCTAGCTTTCACCAGCACAGTGAGCATTACTTGTTCATCCTGGGAGGTGGGCAGGCATCTGGCTCATCTCTGTGCAAAGTGTTTCCTTCCTGAAACATGATACCTGCTCCCAGGTGGAGGACCTGCAGCTGCAGGGCCTCCCTCGTGACCTTGTTCCCCCTCAGAAGCAGGACATGAACTCATCCCTCCTGATCCCTGTTCCTCCCCCTCGTCTAATGTCACTACATGGATGACAACATGGCTAGGGTTTCCTAACAGGAAGCAGAATTCCCGATGTCCAAACTGAATGCTCTGCAGCCTCTCCAGAAGCACTTTGCAGGTGGAGCCGATCAGCTCCAGTTCAGGGAAGCCGAGGCTGCCCTGTCCTGGGAGCAGCTCTCAGCTCCTGCACCTTCTCCCTTCCCTGGAAACACTAGGCCATCTGGGAGATTCCTGGGTGTTAGGGCCGGCCTCGGAACACGCACACCCATCTCCCATTCCACCCTTGTTGGAGCCTTATATAACAAACAAAACCCCAGAGAATAACAACAGCACCAACAGAAAACTAAATAAACACATCATGGCATTGCCAAAGGATTTCATGAGACCCAGGTTATTTTTTGATGTTGACCATTACTGATAATTTCTGTATGCATGTGATAATATTTATTTGTACATCAAATCTTTCTAGGACAGACATGGCATATGTACAGGGAAAAACATACCCTGCTGGGATTTACCTTCTACTCACTGAGTAAGGAAGGTATCCTTCTGTGGCAGGGAGTTGGGGGGCTGCGCTATACAGGATTTGCTTGTGTCTCAGGGCTGTGGGCTGGATGATGAAGTTCATGATCAGGCCTGTTTTTCCTTAGTTGGATATTCCAACTTCTCCACACTATAAACATGTAACACAATGAGAGGACATCAGGCTGGGGGCAGTCCCTGGTGTGCGGAGACAGGTCCCCTGACATTGTACCCAGCAGGGCTACTGTTCATCTGTCATATCCATGACAAGGGCTCACAGGTGCTGTGAACACCAGCACCCTGGAGGCTCTTTCTAATTCAGAGCCAGGGTTTGGGCAGGAGTAGCTGTGAGTGAGCACCAGGAGGGCCCCCTTCTCAGCCCTGCTGTGCCTATAGAGCCCCCTATCCTGGAAGATTCTGTTCCTGTCCTATCTGTGCCACACTGAGACTACTGAGAGGGCAGCTGTCTCTTTCCTGATATGTTAGGGGTAGAGACCACATGGTCTGGGAGCCCCAGGGCACTGAGGACCCACAAGATGGTGGGAGAGTCCACCTCCAGGAGGCTGACCTGGCCCATTGTCAGGACCCCTTAGGTGACTGTGTCTCTGACATCGGACAGCAGGTGCATGAGGGGTGAGGATTAGGAGCCACAGTGAGCAAGGGGGACCGTGGAGTTCTGCAGGAGTCTGGGGTTGCTGAATCCCCTCAGAAGCCTGACATTGACAAACCCTCAGTCCACACTACTCTGCTGTGACCTGGTGTCACTCAGTGTGACCACTCCCAAGTTCCGTTCAGACTTAGCCTCCTGGCCAAGCTAAGGGCGCTCCTTCCATCCTAGGGTCCATGCCTTTTCCTGTTTGCCCAATTTCCCCATGTCGGCCCTGATGCAGGCAGAGCGTCTTGGGCCTCCATCCACAAACCGTCCATAAACTCAGTGGACTGCGGGCCTGACTTTAGTGATCCAGATGCCCCAGGATTCAGATTCTGGGTCCAGGCCACTGGTAACCTTGAGCCTAGTCGTGGCCCCACATCTGTCTCCTCTGACACCAAACCACTCTGCCTGCCTCAAGCTCACACCTTGTTCCCCAAACTGCCTTGCAGAGTGTTACGGGTGGTCAAAGGTGGAGAAGGGAACCTGAGTGATTAGGGAGAAGCTGGGATTCATCATAGTAACAGTTTGAGCACAGCAGGACTGGTCCTCAGCACCAACTGATAACGTGGGAGAAATGTCAAAATATATATGAGATAACAAATAATGAGATGGAGCAAGTTTTGACTGGCAGTGAGGGTATTTATTGTGGATTTACAGGGTACAGGGAGAAGCGCCTGGATGACCTGGGTGGGAGGGGAGACTCCTTCCCTGGGATCCTGCAGCTCCAGGCCCCCGTGGCGGGGGTGGGGGGCGGGACCCTAAGCACATTCTGCAGGGGCCACTGTCTGCTCCTTGGTTTTGCCCTCGTGCATGACCTGGCAGCTGTACCTGCTGTGACTTTTCCACTGGTCAGCTGTCAGGCTCAGGTAGCTGCTGGCCACGTATTTGCCATTGCTCTGTTTCGAGGGCTTGGTGGTCTCCACGCCCTGGGTGATGGGGCTGCCATCCGCCTTCCAGGCCACGGAGACAGAGTCCAGGTAGAAGTCACTCATCAGACACACCAGTGTGGCCTTGTTGTCTCTGAGCTCCTCAGAGGAGGGTGCGAAGAGAGTGACAGCGGGAGTGGCCTTTTCCAACTCTGCGTGGTGAGGGAGGTGCAGGATAGGAGAGGCTCAGAGTCCATTGTGGGAGCCCCTGACTCAGGGAGAGAGGAGAGGTCTGGGGGTACTACGTCCAGCTGTGTGAACCTTATTCAAGGGCTATTGGCCTGAGAGCCCTCTGTGTAAGGGCAGGTGCAGATGTTTTCACAAACTCATTAACTGTTCTGAGAGCCCCAGAGCCTGGCCTGCCCCTCACCTTCCCCAGCCCTCCCGGGACCCTGGCGTCCCTCACACACATTTACCCTCTGCTGTGGCCTCTGGCTCCTTCTGACCTCCTGACAGGGCCTTTCAGGTTATCTATTCCCTCCGCCCATGGGGTGAGGTCTCAGACTCTCCTGTGTGGTGTACATGGGGGACAATTCTGACCAGGCTCCTCTCTCTGAGGGACTCTGGGCCTTGTCCCTCAGGGCTCTTGTACCCAGACCTGTGTCCAGGGCCCTCTTTCTGGGATCAGGGCCTGAGGAAAGGAGGGGTAGATGGAGCTTCTATACTTTCCCTGGGTTTCTGTCCCTCCACAGTCTCTGCTGGTGTCATCCCCACCCCAGGGGCACTTGGACACAGCAGCAGAGTGTTCACGCTGTGGACTCTGGCCTCTGTCTCTGGGGTGTGTGGGTTGGATGGACTGAGTCCTGGGAGGCCCATGGACCATCTTTCCTCAATATCCTCTGTCCTGATGACTTTCGCCTAAACTATTGTGCTCAGAGCCTTGTCCCCTCCTCTTTCCTGAAGATTCCCTGAGTCCCAGGCTGGCTCAGAGCTCGGTCATGGCAGCCCTGAAGCCAGGTGTTCCCCACATCCTGAGTCTCTCTAGTCCTTGAACCTGTGTCTCACAGACTAGGAGTCCCGGCTCTGACCCCAGCACTGTGCTCCTCAGCTTTCGCCCTCATGGTGAAAGGCAGGTCCTTCCAGGGTCTCCCAGGTGGTCACTCCCTCCAGGCCCCTTTTTCCCTGCTGCCTGTGAAATGGGGCCCAAGTGACCCACAGACAAAGCAGGTCTGATGGGGGCCCAGGTGGGATGGGACAGAGCAGAGCAAGTCCTAGGAACCCAACCTGTCCTGAGAAATATTGTGCCAGACAATGGAGAGGCACTCACTCAGACAGACAACCAGAGAGACAGTCCCAATATCTGAAATGGTCACATATCTGGACCCCTAGCTCTGAGGTGACATGGGAAGGATGGAGGCATGCGGAGCTCAGAGGGGAGGGTGTGTCCCCCAGAGCTGGGTACAGAGAGAAGCTTGACCACAGGCAGAGACGAGACAAGGCAAAAGGAAAATAATTACCTGGACCCAAGGGTAGGGCAGGGCAGGAGAGGGAAGAAGAGACTCACCTAGGACAGACAGCAGGGTCCCTCCGCCGAAAAACATCACACTGTGACAGAGGCTCATACAAAAATCCCTGTCAGGGACCCTCTGTCCCTGCTGCAGCTGGGGCAGAGGAAGCCTGGTCAGTGCACCAGGTGGCATCTGCTAGGCAGGCAGACCCGTGGCCCCCACCCTCCCCTCCCAGAGAACAGGGTAGGAGTCATCCTGTGACCAGCCACAGGATCCGAGGACTCCCAGGCTCCCTGAACAAGTTGGTGTCATGCATTGGGTTTTCCCACACACCATGGGCCAGGAACAAGAAAGGCTGCATTGGAGGGCATTTGTGTCCCTGAGCAGGGAATTACTATGGAAGGGGGTGGGTTTTGCTGAGCACAGTTGGCACAATTGTGATCCTTGGTGAGACCATGGGGGGACAGGAGGATGTCTTCCTCCACTAAGGGAAGGCAGGTTTCCCTGGAGTGCTGTGCCCTGGGACCCTTCCTATGACCTCAGCCTAGAATCTGAACATGTGAACCCTGCCTATCCTTGGATGGTTTTGCTTGTCAAGGGCATGGCCAGGGAGCCCTGACTAGTCCCTGCAGGAGACCCCAGTCTCATCCATTCAGTCTCATGAATTAGGAAACCTGTGGCTGGAGGCAAGTTGGAGGCAAGCTGGAGAGATGAAGAGGTGAGGTGTGTTGTCACACCAGAAAGCAAGCGCCATGGACGGCCCTGGGGTCATAAACATAGACTCAGGCACCACCTGAACTGGCTCTAGTCAGTGGCAAATGTCCGTTTTTACAGCCCCATCATCGTCACTAATGTGGCCGGGCATCATCCATCGTCAGTAAAATGTCAGGACAGTCCATTCACTCGTGCCCACTTTGCACACTTAGTAACATATCTCTACATTAACTCGTCTGTATCTTTCCAGCTTTCACCAGCACAGTGACCATTACTTGCTCATCGTGGGAGGTGGGCAGGCATCTGGCTCATCTCTGTGCAAAGTGTTTCCTTTCGGGAACATGATACCTGCTCCCAGATGGAGAACCTGCAGCTGCAGGGCCCTTCCTCGTGGCCTTGTCCCCCCTCAGGAGCAGGACACGAACTCATCCCTCCTGATTCCTGCTCCTCCCCCTCATCTAATGACACTACATAGATGACAGCACAGCTCAGGTTCCCTTCCAGGCAGCAGAATTTCCGATATCCAAATTGAAGGCTGTGTAGCCTCTCCATGCCAGAAGCACTTTGCAGATGGAGCTGATCAGCTCCAGCTACAGGAGACTGAGGCTGCCCTGACCCTGGGAAGGTCCTGGGAGCAGCTCTCAGCTCCTGGACCTCCTGCCTTGCCAGGGAACACTAGAGTGTTCCAGAAGATTCCTGGGGATAATGGCCGGCCTCACAACACGGGCCCCATCACCCATTCCACCCTGTTGGAGCCTCATATAACAAACAAAACCCTAGAAAATAACAAGACCAAAAACACAAAACTAAGTAAACACATCATGGCATTCCCGAAGGATTTGACGAGACCCAGATTAGTTTTTTATGTTGACAAGTTACTGATAATTTCTGTGCACGTGTGATAATATTTATTCGTAGGTCACTTCTTTCCAGGACAGACATGCCATATTTACAGGGAAAAACATACCTTACCAGGAATTACCTTCTACTTACTGAATAAGGAAAGTGTCCTTCTGAGGCCGGGCTTGGGGGAGTGAGGGCAGCATTATACAGGATTTGCTTGTGTCTCAGGGCCATGGGCTATACTATGAAGTTCGTTATCATGCCTGTCTTTCCCTCGTTGGAGATTCCAAGTTCTCCACAGTATAAAATTGTAACACCGTGAGTGGACATCAGACTTGGGGCAATAGCTGGGGCCGGGGGATGGGTCCTCCAGCATGGTGCCCAGCAGGGCTACTGTGGATCTGGCATGTCGCCTCTCAGTTTGCATCTCCATGACAGGGGCTCACAGGGGAGCTGTGGACACCAGCACCCTGGAGGCTCTTTCTAATTCAGAGCCCTGGTTTGGGCAGGAGTGGCTGTGAGTGAGCACCAAAGGGCCCTCTTCTCACCCCAGCTGTGCCTGCAGAGGTCCCTATCTCGCCAGATTGTATTAATGGCCAACCTGTGCCACACTGAGGTCACTGAGACCATAGCTCTTCAGCCCCGGTTCACTGAGGACTCACAGACAGTGGGAGAGTCCACCTCCAGGAGGTTGACCTGGCCCGATGTCCGGACCCCTGGGGTGACTGTGTCTCTGACATCAGACAGCAGGTGCATGAGGGGTGTGGACTAGGAGCCACATGAGCAAGGGGGGTAGTGGGGTCAGACTGGCAGGAGAGTCCAGGGACGCTGAGTCCCCTTGGAAGCCTGACACTGACAAGCCCTTAGGCCACACTACTCTGCCATGACCTGGTGTCAGTCGGTACGACCACTCCAGAATTCCATTCAGACTTAGCCTCTCCGACAAGCTACGGGTGCTCCTCCCATCCTGGGGTCTGTGTCTTTGCCTGTTCACCCAATTTCCCCGTGTCGGCCCGTGATGCAGGTGGAGTGTCTCTGGTCTCCATCCACAAACCTCCCAGAAACGCAGTGGATTTCAGGCCTGTTTTTAGAGGTCCAGACTCACCAGGATTCAAATTCTGGGTCCAGAATAGTGGTAACCTTCAGCCTAGTCATGGCCCCACATCCATCCCTTCTGACACCAACCCACTCTGCCTACCTCAAGCTCTCACCTTGTTCCCCAAAGGGCCTTTCAAAGTGTGTTCAAATGTGTGTTCATTACGTGTGTTCAAATGTGGAGAAGGGAACCTGGGTGATTTGGGAGAAGCTGGGATTCATCATAGTAACAGTTTGAGCACAGCAGGACTGGTCCCCAGTACCCATCAAGAATGGGAGAGAAATGTCAAAATAAACATGAGAGAAGAAATAATGAGATGGAGCAGGGTTTCTTATTGGCAGTGAGGGTATTTATTGAGGGTTTACAGGGTACAGGGAGAAGAGCCGGGATGACATGGGTGAGAGGGGAGACCCCTCCCCTGGGATCCTGCAGCTCCAACCCCCAGGGCTGGGGTGGCGGCCCAGGGCCCTAGGCACATTCTGTAGGGGCCACTGTCTTCTCCTCGGTCTTGCCATCGTGAGTGACCAGGCAGCTGTACCTGCTGTGACTTCTTCACTGGTCAGCTGTCAGGCTCAGGTAGCTGCTGGCCACGTACTTGCCATTGCTCTGTTTCAAGGGCTTGGTGGTCTCCACGCCCTGGGTGATGGGGCTGCCATCCGCCTTCCAGGCCACGGAGACGGAGTCCGGGTAGAAGTCACTCCTCAGACACACCAGTGTGGCCTTGTTGTCTCTGAGCTCCTCAGAGGAGGGTGCGAAGAGAGTGACAGCGGGAGTGGCCTTTTCCGACCCCGTGTGGTGAGAGAGGTGCAGGATATGACAGGCTCAGAGTCCACTGTGGGAGCCCCTGACTCAGGGAGAGAGGAGAGGTCTGGGGGTACTACGTCCAGCTGTGTGAACCTTATTCAAGGGCTATTGGCCTGAGAGCCCTCTGTGTAAGGGCAGGTGCAGATGTTTTCACAAACTCATTATCTGCTCTGAGAGCCCCAGAGCCTGGCCTGCCCCTCACCTTCCCCAGCCCTCCCGGGGCCCTGGTGTCCCTCACACACATTTACCCTCTGCTGTGGCCTCTGGATCCTTCTGACCTCCTGACAGGGCCTTTCAGGTTTACCTGTTCCCTCAGCCCATGGGGTGAGGTCTCAGACTCTCCTGTGAGGTGTATGTGGGGGATAATTCTGACCTTGGTCTTCTCTCTGAGGGACTCTGGACACTGTTCTTTAGGTCCCTAGAACTGTGTCCTGGGGCCTCTTTCTGGGATAAGAGCCTGAGAAAAGGAGGGGCTGATGGTGCCTCTATACTTTTCCTGGGTTTCTGTCCCTCCACAGTCTCTGCTGGTGTCACCCCACCCCAAGGGCACTTGGTCACAGCAGCAGAGTGTTCACACTGTGGACTCTGACCTCTGTCTCTGGGGTCTGTGGGTGGGATGGCCTGAGTCCTGGGAGGCCAAGGGACCACTTTTCCCCAATATCCTCCTTCCTGATAACTTTCATCTGAACTCTTGTGCCCAGATCCTTGTCCCCTCCTCTTTCCTGAAGATTCCCTGTACTCAGGCTGGCTTAGAGCTCAGTCATGGGAGCCCTGAAGCCATCGGTCCCCCCACATCCTGAGTCTCTCTAGTCCTTGACTGTGTCTCACAGACTAGGGGTCCTGGCCCTGACCTCAGCACTGTGCTCCTCAGCTTTCTCCCTGACGGTGAAAGGCAGGACCTTCCAGGGTCTCCCGAGCGGTCACTCCCTCCAGGCCCCTTGTTCCCTCTTCCCGATTAAATGGGGCCCAAGTGACCCAGAGACAAAGCTGACAGGGGTCCAGGTGGGACAGGACAGAACAGAACAAGTCCTAGGAACCCAATCTGTCCTGACAGACTGACACACACATGGAGAGAGACTCCCTCAGACGGACAACCAGACAAGCAAATGGGCAGTCCCAATGTCCGATCAGGTCACACATCAGGCCCTCTGGCTCTGAGGTGACACGGGAAGGATGGAGACATGCGGGGCTCTGAGGGGAGGGTGCTGTCCCCAGAGCTGGGTACAGAGAGAAGCTTGACCACAGGCAGAGACAAGACACACAGAAAACAGTAAAAGGAAAAACATTGCCTGGAACCCAGGGTAGGGCAGAGCAGGAGGGGGAAGGAAAAGAGACTCACTTGTGACGGTCAGCTGGGTCCCTCCGCCGAACACATCACACTGTGACAGAGGCTCATACAAAAACCTCTGCCTGCGGCCCCCCATCGCCTTGTGCAGCTGGGGCATTGGAAACCTGGTCACTGCACCAGGTGGCATCTGCTCGGCAGGCAGACCCGGGGCCCCCACCCTCCCCTCCCAGATAACAGGACAAGTGTCATCCTGTGACCAGCCACAGGATCCGAGGACTCCCAGGCTCCCTGAAGAAGTTGGTGTCTTCAATTGGGTTTTCCCACAGACCACGGGTCAGGAACAGGAATGACTACATTGGAGGGCATTTGTGTCCCTGAGCAGGGAATTACTATGGAAGGGGGTGGGTTTTGCTGAGCACAGTTGGCACAATTGTGATCCTTGGTGAGACCATGGGGGGACAGGAGGATGTCTTCCTCCACTAAGGGAAGGCAGGTTTCCCTGGAGGGCTGTGCCCTGAGACCCTTCCCATGACCTCAGCCCAGAATCTGAGCATGCGAGCCCCGCCTATCCTTGGATGGTTTTGCTTGTCAAGGGCATGGCCAGGGAGCCCTGACTAGTCCCTGCAGTGCAGGGTTCCCAGCCTCATCCTGCAGCGGGACTTGGGAGCCTCCCCTGTGGCTCATCCCTGCCAGAGACAAGAAGGAGAGAGGAGGACATGGGATGTGTTGTCACCCCAGAAAGCAAGCGCCATGGACGGCCCTGGGGTCAGGAACACAGACCCAGGCGCCTCCTGAACTGCCTCTAGTCAGTGGCAAATGTCCATTTTACAGCCCCCTCATCATCACCAATGTGGCTGGTCATCATCCATCATCAGTAAATGATGAGGGCACTCCAGTCTGTTGTGTCCACTTTGCACACTTAGTAACATATCTCTACATTAACTCGTCTGTATCTTTCCAGCTCTCACCAGCACTGGGAGCATTACTTGCTCATCGTGGGAGGTGGGCAGGCATCTGGCTCATCTCTGTGCAAAGTGGTTCCTTCCTGGAACCTGCAGCTGCAGGGCCCTCCCACGTGGCCTTGTCACCACTCAGGAGCAGGACACGAACTCATCCCTCCTGATTCCTGCTCCTCCCTCCCATCTAATGTCACTACATGGATGACAACACGGCTCCAGTTTCTTTCCAGGAAGCAGAAGTGCCCATGTCCAACTTGAATGCTGTTTAGCCTCTCCATGCCAGAAGCACTTTGGGGATAGAGCCTGTCAGCTCTAGCTCAGGGCGACTGAGGCTGCCCCGACCCTGGGAAGGTCCTGGAAGCAGCTCCTCCTCCTGCCTTGCCAGGTGGTCTGGGAGGTTCCTAGGGACTATGGCCGGCCTCACAACATGCGCACCCATCACCCTTCCATCCTTGTGGGAGCCTCATATAACAAACAAAACACCAGAAAATAACAACAGCACCAACAGAAAACTAAGTAGACATATCATGGCATTCCTGAAGGATTTCATGAGACCCAGGTTATTTTTTTATGTTGACAAGTTACTGATGATTTCTGTGTACGTGTGATAATATTTATTTGTTGGTCTAATCTTTCGAGGCCAGACATACCATATTCACAGGGGAAAGCATACCTTGCCGGAAATTACCTTCTACTTACTAAGGAAGGTGTCCTTCTGTGGTGGGGAGGAGGAGGGGGTTGGGGGGTGGCTCCCATTATACAGATTTACTTGTGTCTCAGGGCTGTGAGATGGACTATGAAGTTCATTATCATGCCTGTCTTTCCTTAGTTGGAGGTTCCAAGTTCCCCACACTCTAAACATGCAACACAGTGAGAGGACATCTGCCTTGGGGCAGCAACTGGGGTGCGGGGATAGGTTCCCTGCCATTGTGCCCAGCAGGGCTACTGTTGATCTGGCCACAGGGCATCTCAGTTTGCATCTCCATGACAAGGGCTCACACAGGTGCTGTTGACACCAGCGCCCTGGAGACTCTTTCTAATTCAGAGCCAGAGTTTGGGCAGGAGTGGCTGTGATGAGCATCAGGAGGGCCCCCCTCTAGGCCCTGCTGTGCCTCCAGAGCCCCCTATCCTGGCAGATTCTGCTCCTGTCCTGTCTGTGCCACACTGAGAACACTGAGAGGGCAGCTCTCTCCTCCCTGATATGTTAGGGGCAGAGACCACTTGGTCTGGGAGCCCGGGGGCACAGAGGACCCACAGGATGCTGGGAGAGTCCACCTCCAGGAGGCTGACCCGGTGCATTGTCAGGACCCCCGCAGTGACTGTGTCTCTGACATCAAACAGTAGGTGCAGAGGGGTGGGGACCAGGAGCCACAGTGAGCAAGGGGGGCAGAGAGGTCAGGCCAACAGGAGAGTCTTTATATGCTGAGTCCCCTCGGAAGCCCTACATTGACAAACCCTCAGTCCACACTACTCTGCTGTGACCTGGTGTCACTCGGTGCGACCACTCCTGAATTTCATTCACACTTAGCCTCTCCGACAAGCTATGGGTGCTCCTCCCATCCTGGGGTCTGTGCCTTTTCCCGTTCACCCGATTTCCCCATTCCGGCCCCTAATGCAGGCGGAACATCTTTGGCCTCCATCCACAAACCATAAACTCAGTGGATCACAGGCCTGACTTTAGTGATCCAGACTCCTCAGGATTCAGATTCCGGATCCAGGCTAGTGGTATCCTTGAGCCTAGTCGTGGCCCCACATCCATCTCCTCTGACACCAAACCACTCTGCCTGCCTCAAGCTCTCACCTTGCTCCACAAACTGCCTTTCAGAGTGTTATGGGTGGTCAACGTGGAGAATGGAACCTGGGTGATTTGGGAGAAGCTGGGATTCATCATAGTAACAGTTTGAGCACAGCAGGATGATTCCCAGCACCCACTGGGAACATGAGAGAAATGTCAAAATAAATATGAGATAAGAAATAATGAGATGGGGCGGTGTCTGTGGCTCAGTGAGTAGGGCGCCAACCCCATATACCAAGGGTGGCGGGTTCATACCCGGCCCTGGCCAAACTGCAACAAAAAATAGCCGGGCATTGTTGCGGGCGCCTGTAGTCCCAGCTACTGGGGAGGCTGAGCAAGAGAATCACCTAAGCCCAAGAGCTGGAGGTTGCTGTGAGCTGTGATGCCACGGCACTCTACCAAGGGTGATAAAGTGAGACTCTGTCTCTACAAAAAAAAAAAAAATAGAAAGAAAGAAATAATGAGATGAAGCAGGTTTTGATAGGCAGTGAGGGTATTTATTGAGGGTTTATAAGGTGCCAGGGGAAGTGCCAGGATGACCTGGGTGGGAAAGGAGACCCGTCCCCTGGGATCCTGCAGTTCCAGGCCCCTGTGGCTGGGGAGGGGGACTGGTACCCTAAGCACATTGTGCAGGGGACACTGTCTTCTCCTCGGTCTTGCCATCGTGGGTGACCTGGCAGCTGTACTTGCTGCGACTTTTCCACTGGTCACCTGTCAGGCTCAGGTAGCTGCTGGCCGCGTATTTGCCATTGCTCTGTTTCAAGGGCTTGGTGGTCTCCACGCCCTGGGTGACGGGGCTGCCGTCTGCCTTCCAGGCCACGGAGACGGAGTCCGGGTAGAAGTCACTCATCAGACACACCAGAGTGGCCTTGTTGGTGTGCTGAGCTCCTCAGAGGAGGGTGCAAAGAGACTGACGGTGGGAGTGGCCTTGGGCTGACCTGTGGGGTGGGGGAGGGGCAGGATAGGACAGGCTCACAGTCAGTCCATTGTAGAAGCCCCTGACTCAGGGAGAGAGGAGGGATCTGAGGGTACCAAGCCCAGCTGTATGCACCTTATTCAAGAGCCATTGGCCTGAGGGTCCTCCCCTGAAGGGTAGGTCCAGATATTGTCAGAAACTCCTTATCTGTTCTGAGAATCCCCAAGCTTGCCCTGCCCTCCACCTGCACCAGCCCTTGCTGGGCCTTGGCATCCCTCACAGACAGCTGACTCTCTGATGACCTCCTGACCAGGAGTTTCAGTTATCGTCTGTCCCCTCAGCCAACGAGGTGAGGTCTCACACTCTTCTGTGCCATCTGCGTGGGGGACTGTTGTGACCTTGCTTCGCTACATGAGGAACTCTGTGGTCCTTGTCCCTTGGGTCTGTTTTCCCCAGACCTGTATCCTGGAGACTCTATGGGTCACAGCCTAGGAGGAGAGCTGCAATCTGCTGTTCCTTGTTTTCTGTCTCTGCACAGTCTCTGCTTGGATCACCCCTCCCCCTCCACCATGTGCACTTGGTCACAGCACCAGAGAGTTCATGCTGTGCACATGCACTTGGTCACAGCACCAGAGAGTTCACTCTGTGCACTATGCTGCATGTCTCTGGATGGGATGGCCAGAGCTCTGAGGAGGTCCAGCGATCTTCTTCCCCCAAGATCCTCCCTCCTCATGACCTTTGCCTGAACTCCACTGCCCAAAGCCTTCTCCCCTCCTCTTTCCTGAAGGTTCCCTGAGTCCCAGGCCAGCTCACAGCTCTGTGCTGGCAGCCCTGAGGCCCTGGGTGGCCCCCACCTCCTGTGTCCCTCTTGTCCTTGATCCTGGGTCCCTCAGGACTAGATTCCTGGCCCTGAGCCTGGGAACTGTGGTCCTTCCAACATCTCCCACGTGGAGCTATTGCTATTTACCTCTTCCGCATTAGATAGGGCCCTAATGACCCCACAGAGTCACCTGGTCCTAGCTCGGCCTAAAGGCGACCATCAGAAAAGAGCCATGTCCCACAGCCCCACCCTCCTGGAGAGATTGACTGACAGACAGAGATTCACCCAAACAGAAAACCAGGCAAACCGACTGTCCAGTCTGACCAGATAACCACGACCAGCACTCAGGCTCCTCGGCCGGAGGACCGGGTTGAGGAACGTAGGGGTCTGACCGGGGTGGGGGGAAGGATCCTTACTCCAGAGCTGGATCCAGGGAGAAAACTTGACCAGAGCCCAGACAGAGCACAGAGGAAATAGCAAAACCAGCAGATAAGTGCCCCAAACCTGGGGAAATAGGGAAAGAAGGGGAAGGAAAGACTCACCTAGGACGGCCACCTTGGTCCCTCCGCCGAAAATCCTACACTGTGTCACAGGCTCATACAAAAACCCCTTTCTTGGTTTCCCCACGGCCCCCACCTGCAGCTGTGATGGAGGGGGCTGGGCCACTGCCCCTGGGGACATCTGCTCAGCAGGGGCACCACATGACCCCCAACCTCACCCCACACATGGCTTCCTCTGACCAGGGACTCCCTAAAAAAATCAGTATCTTGGATTGGATTTTCCCAAGGGCCTCATGCCAAGAACAGAAATGACTTCATTGGAGACCATCTGTGTCGCAAGCAGAGAACTTTTGTGGACGGGGATAGGTGGTCTCCCTGCAGCACACTTGACACATCCCTGATCTCTTGGTGAGACCGTGTGGTGACACAAGGGTGTCCTCTTCCACCCAGGGAAGGCAGGGTTTCCCGGAGTGCGGGGTCCTGGGACCCAACCCTGACTCCAGGGCTTTTAGCCCCTCGGTTCCTAGAGTTTTCGTAGTGGAAGGGGTCTAGCAAGCCATTCCTATATGTCCCCGTGGGAAGCGCTGACCTAATAATCCTCCAGGCTGACCTTGGAGCGTGCACTGTGTCCCCTCAATCTGGTCTCCCGTCGGTGATTCAAGGGTGT
Source organism: Nycticebus coucang (assembly GCF_027406575.1). Taxonomy (NCBI): domain Eukaryota; kingdom Metazoa; phylum Chordata; class Mammalia; order Primates; family Lorisidae; genus Nycticebus; species Nycticebus coucang. The sequence goes on from NC_069783.1 coordinate 131,766,400, forward strand.
GGTGCGTGCCTTCACCTCCTTGCAATGAGACACATGAGGGAAGGGCTCGATGGTGGGGCCCAAATATTAATACATCTTCCTGCTGGGGCCCAACAGGATCAGGGGCTGATCCCAGGCCTGGCCCTGGAAAGCGAGATGAGGGGGTGGAACACATCGTATATGGATCCCAGAAAGAAAGAACTGGGGGATAAGCCGAGGTCATGAACATGCACACAGTACACCCCAAACTGGTTCTAGCTGGACAAATGTCCATTATTGCTGGCCTCACGTCATCAGCAATTTGCCCACGTATCTTCACCAGTAAAATATAATGATGGCGGATTCAAAGACTTCCATGTCACACACTGATGGTACCCGTCTGTGTGGTTCTTACGTCTACTGAATTCAATTCAGCACGATAAGTAAGCAGGACTTACTGACCCTGGCTGTGCCCTTGTACTTGCTCATCTTCCTGATTCTTTCCTAGGGCACGGAACATACCCCTGGGGGTTTAAGTGCAGTGCACTGCAGCCCTCAGGACAAGGCCCTGCACTGACACTTCCACCCTCCTCACTCCTGCTCAAATGACTCAGCAAACATCACTAAAAGATTGGCAACCCGCCATGGGTGCCTTTGCTGGAAGCACCTGACCTTCTGGTGATGCACTTTTGGGAATGTCCGGCCTGAAACCTATGAAGTCTCTTGAGGCTAGAAGCACCTTGCAGGAAAATCAGAAGCAGACAGGTCTGGTCGGCTCTAGCTCGGGCAGGCCAGGGCTGCCCTTGACCCTGGGAAGGTCCCAGAAGCAGCTCTCAGCGCCTGGGGCTCCTGCTTTGATGGGAAACATTAGAGCGATCTGGGAGATTCCGCACTTTTCGGCAGGCCTAGAAACACGTACACCCATCGCCCCGTCCAGACCTTGTTGAGGCCTCTTATTACAAGGGAAAACACAAAAATTGACAAAAGCATCAGCACACAAGGAAGTCAATACACCATGGTATTTGCACAGGACTTGCTATGTCCTGGATTATTGTTTTCTCTAAAGGAATCACTGATGATTCCTACATCTTTGAGATAAGGAAGTCTTTGAATCCGCCATTTATTTGTAGGTCCATATCTTACCAGAAAATACCTGCAAGATTTACAGGTAAAAATGTATGATGTGTGGAATTTGGTTTTCAAAATGAGTCAGAGAGGTCTTATTCTGCTGCGGGCAGGTTAGAACTGTGTGTCGATTGTTTTTTTTATGTGGCCTTGTTTACTATTCCTCGCTCTCCTTATCTTTGTTCTCAAAGTGACCCACGATAGAAACTTGTAACACATTAAAAGGGGTCGGCCTTGGAGCAGCAGCTGAAGATGGGGGCCGCTGGGACCGTAGGCAGCGAGTCTAATGATTGAGCCCTCCAGAGTGAGCCTTCGCCTGTATAACACGGGCACAGGCAGGTTCTGTGCACGGAGAACCCTTAAGCCTTCCTCTAACTCAGAGTCTGGGCTTTGGGGAAGGTGTAGCTATGAAGGAGGTCCCCTTTCTCAGGCCTGTTGTGACTGTGACTCCAGGACTCTCTGGAGCCACGAGAGTGTCCATACATGAGAAAGGACACGAGCCCAGGTACAGAGAGGACATCAATGATTGTCCAGGACAGCAGAAGTGCAATCAGCCCTCACAGGCTCTGTCTGTGGCCTGTCAAAGTTGCCCAGTTGCCTTCTCTGATGTGCAAGAAGCCGGGACAGAGGTTCCTGAGGGTCCCTAGGGCACTGGGAGATGGACAGACTCTCTCCACGATCTCCTCGCCTATGGTCAGGGCACCTGGGGGTGAGTGTGTCCCTGACTCCAGGCAGCAGGTGCACGTGGAACAGGGGAGGCTGAGCCCCTGACCCAAGGGGAGGCAGCGGGATCTGGAGGGCAGGAGGCTCTGAGGTGCTGAGTCCCTGTAAAAGCCTGATTTGACTTAATCCTCAAGCCACCATCACCCCCTGTGACCTACTGTCACTCGGCTTGACAATTCCCAAATTCCACTCTGAGTAAGCCTTCTGGACAAGCAAAGCGCTGGCTTGGTAGCTTCTCTCACCTGAGCAATTTCTCCATGCCCTCCTCTCCCCTTGATGGAGATTGCATATCCCCGGGCTCCATCCACAAACCACCCTTAAACTCAGTGTATCGCGGGCCTGACTTTAGTGACCCATATTCCCCAGGATTCAGATTCCACCTCCAGGGTAGTAACCTTGAACCTAGTCATGGCACCACATCCTTCTCATCCCACACCAAGCCCCACTGCCTGACTCAAGCTCTCACTGTATTCCCCTAACTGCCTTTCAGATCCTTATGGGTGCTGAAAGGTGGAGAAGGGAACCTGGGTGATTCGGAGAAGCTGGGATTCATCATAGTAACAGTTTGAGCACAGCAGGTGGGTCCTCAGCATACACTGAGAACATGGGAGAAATGTCAAAATAAACATGAGATAAGAATTGATGAGATGGAGCAGGTTTGACTGGCAATGTGGGTATTTATTGAGGGTTTATAGGGTGCACGGGGAAGTGCCGGGATGACCGGGGTGGGAGGGAAGATCCCTCCCTGGGATCCTGCAGTTCCAGGCCCCCGGAGCTGGGGAAGGGGGCTGGTACCCTAAGCACATTGTGCAGGGGCCACTGTCTTCTCCTCGGTCTTGCCTTCGTGGGTGACCTGGCAGCTGTATTTGCTGCGACTTCTCCACTGGTCAGCTGTCTGGCTCAGGTAGCTGCTGGCCGCGTATTTGCCGTTGCTCTGTTTCGAGGGCTTGGTGGTCTCCACGCCCTGGGTGACGGGGCTGCCGTCTGCCTTCCGGGCCACGGAGACGGAGTCCGGGTAGAAGTCACTCATCAGACACACCAGAGTGGCCTTGTTGGTGCTGAGCTCCTCAGAGGAGGGTGCAAAGAGACTGACGGTGGGAGTGGCCTTGGGCTGACCTGTGTGGTTGGGAAGGAATGGGAGCTGTGAGGCCTGCTGTTTACCTTTTGAACCCTTGACGTGGGCTGTAAACAGAAGTCTAGGACATCAAGCTTAGATCAGGAGACCATGTTCAGGATCTTTGAGCTGAAGGGTCCTCAACAGGGGGCTGGTTGCAGGTGTTGTCACGAACTTCATATCTGTCCAGAGAAGCCCAGAGCCTGGGCCTGGCCTCACCTGTCCTCTCTGGGCCTTGTCCTCCCTTGCACACAGCTAACCCTCAGCTGTGGCCTCTGGTGCCTTCTGACATCCTGACAGGGCCTTTCAGGCACTGTCTGTCCCCTCAGCCCATGAGGTGACATCTCACACTCTCCTGTAAGGTCTAAGTGGGGAACAATTCTCCCTCTTAGGGACTCTTGGGTCTTTGTCCTTTGGGTCTGTTTTGCCCAGACTATGTCTGCGGGTCTTTGTATGGGGTCAGGGTGTAGGTGTGGTAGGAAAATCAGTGCCCATCTGTTGTTCCTGGGTATCTTTCTCTCTAGCATAGCTGGTGGCCCTCCTACCCCGAAAGGCACTTGGTCATAATACCAGAGGGTTTACCCTGTGGATTCTGCCTTGTGCCTTGTGCCTCTGGGATTAAGAGGACCAGGGACACCTTCCTATCTTCTGATGATCTGCACGTGACCTCCTGTGCCCAGAGCCGCCTCCTCTCCTCCCTCCTGAAGGTTCCCTGAGTCCTAGGCTACGTCAGCACTGGTCCTGGCAGCACTGAGGCCCTCCGAGCCCCCTACCCACTATGTCAGACTGAATCTGTCCTGATATAGACAGACAGACAGGACAGATACAAGCACAGATGGAAAGACCCACCAACAGACATACTGACAGATAGTAGGGTTCCAGTAGGTCACCCATCCCTATGGCCTGGCTTTGGAATTAGTGAGGCAGGGTTGAGGCAGGCAGAGGTCCGAGCAGGGAGCGGAGGGGTCCTTACCCTGGAGCTGCATCCAGGGAGAAAGCTTGACAAGACAAGGTGCAGAGTAAACAGCAAAAGCAGCAGCAAGGTCCCCCAAACTGTGGGAAGAGCAAGGGAAAGAGGGGAAGGAGAGACTCACCGAGGACGGCCAACTTGGCCCCTCCGCTGAAACCCAACACAGTGGCACAGGCTCGTACAGAAACCCCCGCCTGGGTGCCCTGTAGCCCCCACCTGCAGCTGTGATGGAGGAGGCTGGGCCACTGCCCCAGGGGACATCTGCTCAGCAGAGAGGCCACTTGGTCCCTACCGTCACACTTCAGGTAACAGGGCAAGTGATTTCTTGTGTCCAGAAGCATGCTCCCTGGAAACCCTGGCTTTCTGAGAAAGTTGTGTCTTGGATTGGATTTTCCCAAAGGCCGTGTGCAAGGAAGAGGAATAAGTTCATTGGAGGGCATTTTGTTTGTGTGGAGGGCTATAGGTGGTCTCTCCTCAGCAGACTTCACACATTTCTCCTCCCTTGATGAGACCTTGGGGTGGCACAAGGATGTCCTCCCCACACTCAGCAAGGGCAGCTTTCCCAAGAGTGCAGAGACGTGGGGCCTCATTATAACTCCAGGCCTGACAGGAGGGCTGTGAGCCTCGCCTTTCCTGGGGTTGTCCTTTTAGCCAGGGTCCTAACCAGTGGGCCTGAGGCCGGTCCCTTAGGAAATGCCAGCCCCATCCTCTAGTCCTCATCCTTGGTAATGTCCCCTGTGTCCCCTCAGCCTGGTCTCATGTTGGATGGATCAGGTGTGTGGTGGCTGCCATTGCCTGTTCCAATGAGTGATATGAAGCCATGACCCCACTCTGGTCTCCCAACAGCGCTTCACATAGAGGGAAGCCAGATCAAGGCTTGGTCCAAGAATGGGATGTCACAAGGTAGAACATATTGTCACCACAGAAATCAGGAGCCATGGAAGTCCCTTGGGGTCACACACATAGCCAGGGGCTCCCCCAAGAGACTCTAGGTGGACGAATGTCCAGTATTTACAACCTCCTTCTCGTCACCCCTGTGGCTGTGTGTCTTTATCAATCAAGTATGATGCCAGTGAATTCAGATTCAGCTCTCGAGACATTTGACACCTTTTTTCTTTGTACATTTTTATTCGTTTTAATATAATTTTTTATTTATTATTTTTCAAGACAGAGTCTCACGCTGTCACTGTGGGAAGAATGCTGTGGCATTTATCACAGCTCACAGTGACCTAGAACTCTTGGGCTTAAGCAATCCTTTTGCCTCAGCACCTCTTGACCACAGGTGCCCACCGTGACACCTGGCTAGTTTTTTTTTGTTTGTTTTTTTTCTTTTTCTGTTTCTTTCAGTAGAGATGGGATCTTGCTCTTGCTCAAGCTGGTCTCCAGCTCCTCAGCTCAAGGAATCTACCTGTCTGAAGCCTCCCATCCCTTCTACATTTTTAAACTGCCATCTAAAAGTTCTTTTTTTTTTCTATGAAAAGGTTCCAGGAGTCTGCTTTAATTCAAATACAGCTTCAAGTTGTGATGTTAACTGTTTATAGTTAAAAGACTCAAGTATCAGGCGGCGCCTGTGGCTCAGTGAGTAGGGCGCCGGCCCCATATGCCGAGGGTGGTGGGTTCAAACCCAGCCCCGGCCAAACTGCAACAAAAAAATAGCCGGGCGTTGTGGCAGGCGCCTGTAGTCCCAGCTGCTCGGGAGGCTGAGGCAAGAGAATCGCGTAAGCCCAAGAGTTAGAGGTTGCTGTGAGCCGTGTGACGCCACGGCACTCTACCGGAGGGCGGTACAGTGAGACTCTGTCTCTACAAAAAAAAAAAAAAGACTCAAGTATCACTTTTATTGAACAGTATACAAAACAAAAGGGGTCACCACGTGCCAAGGAGAAACAAGACCAAGCGCCCCACCAGGAAGTACTTTGTTTTTCTTAGAAAAAAAATTCTGGACAGTAATAGTTCACAACACTTCAAAAAATTTACTGGCTGAGGTTTTTAGGAGTTGGGGATTCAAATGGTGATATCCTGCTTTTATAAATGGATGGCACAGGTCATAAATGTGAGACTTTTGGCTATTAAGCCAGTTTGACACCTTTTTTTATTTACTTAACACAACTATGTTTTTTAGAGTTCACCACGATAGTAAAAATCACTTGTTCACCCTGGGAGGTGGGCAGGGCACTGGCCCATCTCTGTGCAAAGTGTTTCCTTCCTGGAGTTAGACACCTGCTCCCGATGGAGGACCTGAAGCTGCAGGGCCCTCCTCTCATGGACAAGCTCACCCTCAGGGGCAGAACGTGAACTGCAACATCAACCGGCTTTATTCCTGCTTGTTATTGACCATCTATGGTCATGGCCATGTTATTGACCATCTGTCAAGGGGCAACGTCATTGACCATCTGACTCAGCTCTTGTCAGCAAACAAATGACAATCCAAGATAAGTGTCCTTTCTGGAAGCAGCCCAGCCTTCCTGAAGCAGCACTGGCAGCCTGAACCCTACCAAGCCTCTCCAGGCCAGAAGCACTTTGCAGGAAAAGCAGAAGCAGACAGAATGTGCTGCCCTTGACCGTGGGAAGGTCCCGGGAGCAGCTGTAAGTTCCTGGGGCCCCTGCCTTGTCAGGAAACACTAGAGCAGTCTGGGAGACTCCTGCGGGTAACAATGGGCCTAACCACAGGCACACCTATCGCCCATTCAAACCTTGTCAAAACCCTTGCATCAGGAAGCTTAATGCAACTGTTATTCAGAATTTACCAAGACAGTGGTGATCACTTGTTTGGGCGGTGCTTGTGGCTTAGGGCGCCAGCCCCACATATCGAGAGTGGTGGATTCAAATCCGACCCTGGCCAAAGTGCAAGAAAAAAAATAGCCGGGCGTTGTGGCCGTCACCTGTAGTCCCAGCTACTTGCCTCTCTTGAGGCAAGAGAATCGCTTGAACCCAGGAGTTGGAGGTTGCTCTGAGCTATGACGCCATGGCACTCTACCAAGGGCGATGAAGTGATACTCGGTCTCTAAAAAAAAAAACCTCACTCTGGCGGGCGGGAAGGACACCAGCTCATCTCTGCACACGAAACAGCAGCACCAACCCACTATGAAGTAAAATACTATGGCATTCTTTACGGATTCGCTGAGGCCTGGATTTTTTTGTTGTTGTTAAGGATTACTATTGCTTCTCAGCCTTTTGGCTAAGATCAAGTGTAGTATGTTAAAGATTATTATTTTTAGTTCTGTATCTTTCCAGGACAGCCACCATATCCATAGGTGAAAAGGTAGGATGTGTGGGATTTGCGTTTAAATATTCAGTGAGGGAGGGGCTCTTCGGCTGTGGCCAGGTCCGAGTTCTCCCTGCATTGCTTCTTAGGTGGGCTGTGTGATCAGAACAGTGGGGTCCCTTTCATGCCTCCTCTCCTTATTTTTGTTTTCAACATTCTCCACAGTATCAACTTTAACACACACAAAGGAGGCTGTCCTTGGGGCAGCTGCTGGGGATGGGGGGGGGCCTTGGCATTGTACCCAGCAGGACTACGGGTTTGACCCTCTGGAGTGTCAGTTATCGCCTGTGGGAAATGAGCCCAGACGGGTGCTGTGGACACAACCCTTAAGCCTCCTGCTAATCCAGAGCCTGGGCTTGGCGCAGGGGTGGCGATGAGGAGCACCAGGAGGCCCCCTTTCTCGGCCCTCTTGTGACTCTAGATCTCTCTGAACTAACACGATCCCATGAACGAGAAAAAGCACCAGCCCCAGTACAGAACGGGCGACCACTAATTGTCCTGGGAGGCAGGAGGAGACTCCGTGCTTGCTGATTCTGCCTCTGGCCTGGTCAAAACAGCCAGATGCTTTCCCCGAAGTGCCGGAGGAAGATCACGGGTGACCTGAGAGGTCCCAGGACACTGAGGACGTAGAGACATGTGGGAGTCTCCACAGCAAGGGGCCGACCTCGCCTGCTGTGTGGGGCGAGTGTGTCTGATGAGAGGCAGCAGGTGCACATGGGGTGTGGCAGTAAGCAAGGGAAGCATGAGGGTCTAGGGTGCTGATAAAAGCCTGAGGCTGACTCAGCCCTCGACCCCCCACTCTGCCCTGATGAGGTGTCCCTCAGTCCACTATTGAGCATTCCACTCTGCCTGAGCTCCAAGACAAGGCCCGGGTACCCATTTAACACTGGGGTTGGTGGCTTTTCTCATCGCTCCAAATCCACCTTGTCCTCCCCGAAGCAGGAGGAACGTCCCCGGGCTCCATCCACAACCTCACCACAAACAGAGCTTTTTGCTGACCTGACTTTAGTGGTCCAAATTCCCCAAGGCTCGTGGTAAACGCCAGCCTGCCCCTGGCCCTGCACCCTTCTCATCCCTCACCAACCCCCAGGTACCTCAACCCCACACCAGGGAACACTTGAATCTTCAGAGTATTATGGGCCATGTAAAGGTAGAGAGGAAGTTGACATGATTTGGAAAAAGCTGGCTTCGTCCTATTCAATGGCCTTCACTGTTTTGTAGGACTTGTCAGTGCACTTTACACCCATAAGATCGGGCCTGAGAGACGCTCCTGTGTGGGCTGTTTTCCAAGCTTTGTTACAACTTCCTCATGACAGCAGAACTGTAGACCCTTCAGATGTTGATCACTCCCCTGACTGGCTCTCCAAGGGAAACAGGAATGTCCGCTTCTCTTCCTGCTGAGACCATGGCCTTCACTGAGGATGTCTTTCCCTATTTTCTTTGCCTTTAAAAGGCCACAGCTGGGTTCCTGCAACCCCCTTTATTTCTCCTGATTTATCTCTCCGGGATGCCCCCATCCCTCTCCCTCCCTCCCCACTGGTGGGGGCAGGGACAGTGTCCCAGGATCCACTCTCTGGGGACAGCTTCCTGGTCTGGATCAAGGTTCCCTTCAGGGCAGGGAGTTCACCCAGGACCCTGCCGGTTTGCAGAGGGGGGTAGGACCATGAGGACCTAGGATCTCAACAGGAACTGAGAGACACAGAGGGCCCCGTTGAGATGAGGGTGCATCCGTGACTAGGTCTTTATTAAGGAAAAATAGAATCGGTGTGAGACCTGCCTGGCCAGACCTGGTGCTGGGCTGAAGCCTGCTGGGGACAGAGGCGAGGGGACAGAGAGCTGCCTGGGGAGGTGGGTCCTGCTGGGGTGAAGCTCCAGGAAGACTGAGAGCCTCTTCCTGGGCTCTCTTTCCCTTGCTTCCAGGATCCTCCTAAGCACCCACTGAGACCAGGTGAGTGATATCCAATTAAATATGACATAAGAAATAATACCATGGAGCAGGTTTCTGATTGACAGTGAGGGTATTTATTGGGGATTTACAGGGTGCAGGGGGAAGGGCTGGGGTGACCTAAGTGAAAGAGGAGACCCCTCCCTTTGGATCCTGCAGTTCCAGGCCCCTGTGGCTGAGGTGGGGCCGGGACCCCAAGCACATTCTGCAGGGGCCACTGTCTTCTCCTCGGTCTTGCCATCGTGGGTGACCTGGCAGCTGTACCTGCTGCGACTTTTCCACTGGTCAGCTGTCAGGCTCAGGTAGCTGCTGGCCGCGTATTTGCCGTTGCTCTGTTTCGAGGGCTTGGTGGTCTCCACGCCCTGGGTGACGGGGCTGCCATCTGCCTTCCAGGCCACAGAGACGGTGGGTGGGTAGAAGTCACTCATCAGACACACCAGTGTGGCCTTGTTGTCTCTGAGCTCCTCAGAGGAGGGTGCAAAGAGACTGACGGTGGGAGTGGCCTTGGGCTGACCTGTGTGGATGGAGGCCAGGGGTCAGATGGATGAAGGGTGACCTTCCTGTTGGGAAGCCCTCCTCCCTGTCTGATGTCTCTGTGACCCTTCTCAGTTTATCATCTGGTCCACCTGGGGACTCTGCTTTCCTCCTCTTGTTTTTCCCTTCTTCCCACTTGAGCCCTCTGGAAAACAGCCCTCTACCTTCCTGGTGACCTGGCCCAGCTGCTACCCTCTGCAGCCTCAGTTTCCCCATGACCCCAGGCAAGCTGTGCATCCTCTTCCTTGGTCTCTGGAATCTGAGTTTGAAATCTGGCCCTGACCTCTGGATCTCATAGCCTCAACCCCAAGCCCCCTTCAATCTTTCAGTGCTCAGGACTTCTGTGATCTAGGGGTTCCCTGCCCAGCCCAAAGCACTGTCCTGGCTGTGTGTGGGGAGGCTCTGAGGCTATGCACAGCATCTAGTGAGCCCTGGAGATCAAGCTCTGGCCCAGCCCGGCCCACTCAGTTGTCCCAGGAGAGCGGGCTCTACAGACCAGCCCTGAGGACTTTTCTGAGGCTCTGCCATCTCCCCTCCCCAGCAGCCTGACCATAAGACTCCTTGCCTTGGCTTTTCTCAGGGGTTCCCACAGACTCCAGCACATGGCTGCCATAGGACCATTCAGCACCTCTGACTTTACTGGCAGCCATAGGGTTCTCTGAACCCCCATTCACCCCCTGAGTCTAAGGTGCCCTTTGAATATGGTGGGAGGACAGCTATGAGCAGGTGAGATTCTAGGCCCAGGGGTGAAAGGCTCTAGGGAGAAGCCTCTGCCCCAAGGGACCCAGTCCTTTTTGCTGCCTCTTCTAGGAGGGTTGGACTCTGGTTACCTCGCCCCAGCTAACCAGTTCCTCTGGGATCCCATGTACTCATGGCCCAAGAGAGGCCCGAGAGCTGTAACCTAGACCCAGCACCCTCTCTGCATCCTCCACTGGTCTCCCCCAGGGTGTCCTCCTGTACCCCTATGTGCCTGGACCCTGGTAACCTCTCCAGCTGGGATGGGTATCTGGCCCTCAGCCCAAACCCTGGGGACTTGGGGACTCTCTCTAAGGCTGCCACTGTGACCCTCATCAAAACTGGCCTCTGCTGCTCACTCAGACAACTGCCCCGTGGAGAAAAAGGAGCCAGTCCCTGGCCAACCCCAGCCAGTCCCGGCACTGAGCTGTGGGCAATTGTTGGAAGCTGACCAGGGTGGTTATTGCTATTGGGGCCCTTCCTGTGGTTACCCCCAGAGCAACCCATGGAGAAAGGTGAGGGGTCAGTTCTTAAGGCTGGGGAGGGCAGAGGGAAAGAGACCCCCAGAGAGGAAAACAGACTTTCCAGAGAAAGTGGTAGCAGAGTGGTAGGACAGGTTGGAAAGGTTGCAAAAGCCACTTACCTAGGACGGTGACCTGGGTCCCACCGCCGAAGACATACCACAGTGATTGAGGCTCAGACTAAAACCTACTGGGCCAGCATCTGCTGCCTGCCCCCCGGGGGCTGGGCTGGAGCAGGAACCCACCGGGTGTGACAGGCACGGGGTGGGGCTCCAATGACACCCACAGCAGGTGCATGGCTGGCTTCCTGGGGGCATCTCCATGCCTGTTCCCTGTCCCAGGTGGGGCCCCCTCAGCCTTGGAGTCACCCCAGTAAGTCTCTCCCTCAAAAGCTGTCAGTGAAGATGGTAACACTGGGCATAGCAGAAACCTGTCAGATGCCCAAGTGACGCATCCTGGGAGTGGCTGTGTGGAGTGGCAGAGGGAATCCTGAGCTGGCTCAGCCTGCCCAACCTCTCCTGGCCTCATTTTAAGGGACTGTGAGTCTTCTTCTCCTACAACTATCCATGTTCCCTTGATGAGGACACTGGTTCATTCCTGACTCAAGGCCTCCCCACTTGGAAACTCACCTGCTTTCATTTCTATTCTTCAAGAGGTCAATGAGCCCCACCTAATTCATGAAGCCTTCTCCAATCTTTCAGACCACTCTTTCTAGCCATCCATCCATCCACCTGTCCACCATCCAACAATGACCACCAAGCACCCACCTATGCCAGGCACTGTTTTGCACACTGGGACTTGGCAGGGCCCCCTGGGTCTCACCTCCATCTCTCCCTGAAACCTCTCAGGCCATGGCCAATAAGTCCTATGCCCCCCATGTCTCTTCAAAAGATCCCTATTTCTGGTCACTCTATCCTCCTTGGCATCTGAGACCACTCACTCTCCTTCTCAGCTGTCTTTTCTTCCAGGCCCATCCTGGCTGCTGACCCCAAGCCATCAACCTAGGGCCTGCTCTCCCTGTGATCACTCTGTCTGCCTCTGACCCTCCCAGAGCACTCCCATGCCTGCCCTGGGGTCTCAGACCCCTGTCTCCAGCCCTCACCTCTCTTCTTGGCTTCAGGTTCATGTGCATTCTGCACCTCCACCTCAAAAGGCCCCAACTAAACTCCTCGTCTCCCTACACACTTGCTCCCCTGCAGTTTTCATTTCAGCAATTTCTCTTCAAGCTGAAGGCCTAGAGTCATCCCAAAATGCTTTCCCCTCATTGAATTGCCCTCTGTGTCTTAAACATGCTACCACAACACAAGATACCGTGAAAAGACTTGAGAGAGAAAGCAGAAAACACCCAGGTCACACACTAAGAGTTTGTGATACCAAGAATCCTCAAGTGTTTGCAAATCCAATTTTACTTCTCAAGGTATTTATTTACTTTGGAAGATACCCATTGTGATGGGCCAGCAAGTCTTTACCTTAGCAATAGGTTATATGTAAGATACGCCCATAAGATTTCCAGAACTTAATAGTAACAAATTCAACACTTGTTTATGATTTAAAGAAAGAAAACATCCTTCTTTTTATTATATTATTAAAAGAAATTTCAACTCAATAAGGATATCTGCCCAAACTTACAGAAACCTTCAGATTTGGTGGCAAAACGTTCTAGAGTCAGCAACAAGGCAAGGTTAGCCATTGTCATTTTTATTCAATATGGTCTAGCCCATGAAATGAATTCAAGGGGGGGGGGGAAGGAGACATATGTTATTAGGAAAAAAGAGAAAAAAATTTTTTTTGCAAATGATGTGATAGTTTACTAAAATAAAAACAAAACAACAAGAATGTTCTGAGAAACAGTGATAACGATGGGTTCTTTCCCTACTAAATGCCAAAAGATACTACAAAGCTATGATAAAACAGGATAATTGCAGGAATAGGTCAATAGATCCAGAGAACCACAGAGAGAGTGTTAAAAATCGAGAATTTAGTATTTGATAAAAGTTACATTCTTATTCAATAAATGTGCTATGTACGAGTGGCTTTCTAGTTTTGAAATAAGGTTACATTTTTATGTACACAAAACTAAATTCCAGATGAAGTTAAAAAACAAAACAACAAAGCACCAAAATACCAAACCAATGAAAGTGCCAGCATAAAATAGAAAACTTATTTTGTAACACTGAAATAAAGGCAACAGTCTTACACACGGCACAGATCCCAGAAACCGTAACTAAAAAGTTAAACCACCCTCCATATGTCAAGCCCGGCCCCGGCTGAACTGCAACCAAAAAATAGTAAATAGCCGGGCGTTGTGGCGGGTGCCTGTAGTCCCAGCTACTCGGGAGGCTGAGGCAGGAGAATCGCCTAAGCCCAGGAGTTGGAGTTTGCTGTGAGCTGTGTGAGGCCACGGCACTCTACCGAGGGCAATAAAGTGAGACTCTGTCTCTACAAAAAAAAAGTTAAACCAACCCAATGCATAAAAATTAATATCAGCTTTAGTGCGAAAGATTCCATGAACAAAAAAACTCTAAAACAGATCAGGGAAAAATATATATACAACATAGACAGGAAAGCAGGGGTTAATACCCCAAATACAGTAAGAGTTTCTATGAATATACAAGGGACTGAATGGAAAAGCAGGCAGCGTGATGACCAGGTAACTCACAAAAGGAAACATCGGTCAGTAAATGTGTGAAGGGATAATACATTTCAGCAATGATCAAATAGACAATAAAATAATCAACAGGTTCTGGGTTTTGCTCACCAGATGGGCAAAATAAAAAAATGACTAACAACATCTGATTTTTGGTGAGGTACAGGGAGAAGGCGCTGCCGTTCACTGCCCTGCAGTGAGTCTACATAGCTTCTTGGAAGCAAAACAAAGGCACTGCCCACAGCCTTCCAAAGTCCATCCTCTTCCCCAGCAATTCCACTCTTAGGCATCTCTCCTGTGGTGTTACGGTAAGTGCACTTCATACACACACCGCTGCACCCAAACGCAGGGGTTTCCACCGCAGGATTGCTTGTTTCTGTTTCAGTGGAAGCAACCTAAATGCCCCTTAGTAGGGGAATGACTAAATACATCCTGTACATTCTAAATACGTCCAGACTTTTCTTATAAAGCTATTATCAGAATGTGGTATACCCATATGACTTGATATAGAAAATGTCAATAACAGAGTGTTTAGAAAGCTGGTAATAAGTAGAGTATGACTCTATTTTTGAAAAATAAAAGCCAGACACCAATTCTGCATGTGTATGTTTTTTGGATATATGTACACAGGAAAAGGTCTGCAAGTATATAGACCAGGACCATCTCTGGGAATAAATTTTGGTGGAAAAAGAAAACATTCGGTTTTTGCCTTACATATATATATCTGTGCTTAATTTTTTTAAACAAAAAGTACACGTTACTCTTCTATTAAAAATTATGATAAGAGATAAAAAAAGAAATATCTCTTCTTTATGCACGTTTCTAAAATAAAACCAGAAAATGACAAAGTCAAGATTACAAAGCTAAAATTAAACTTTGGTGGAGTCCCACCAGCCAAAGACACACCATGGGAAATTCGTCTATATTTTTGCACAGGTTTTTGAAAATGCACGTGTACTTTAAAAACACAATTGGAAGCACTCTATATATTGGCATCTTATCCTGAAAAAAATTTTTCCATATCTTAGAGATGCTTCTGAAACATAACTCTGCGTGTGTGTGGAAGCTCCTCACAGCAGGTGTGCAGGGCTGCTCCGCACACCCTGTTTAGTGGGTATTGAAGTCATCCCAGCTTTCTCCCACGATTAGTAATGCTGAGCTGACTGTCCAGGTGTGTCCACATTTGCAGCTTGACTCTCACACACCCCCCACCACAGCAAGATAAAGTCCTGGAAGTGGAATTACACAATTTAAACACACCGACTTTGACCACTCACTGACTACTGCTAAAATGGTTGCTCATTTTACACGCCTGTAGACAGGCCATGAGCGCGCCCCTTGCTCCCCGCTCAGCCTCAACCCATCTCTCCACCTTCACTCACCCATGGCACAGCGATCCTGGCCTCAAGGCCCTGCCCATCCTCGCCACCCAGGCCCGGTGGCCGAGTCCCCACCTCCTGAGACACCTCCTTCAACCTCTGGCCTCCCGCCTGGAATCTGGCCTCCAAGCAGCCTTCCATCCAGAGCCAATTTTTCCAAAACACAAGACATATATCTAGCTATTATTCAGATGCCCCCAGGACCTCCTCCCCTAGATTGCAAATAAAGGCCGAGCCTCCCCGCACTCCAGCTCTGTCAGCCTCCACAGAGCCCTCCTCTCTGGGTGGCAACACCAGCCAGCGTCCCTGTGAATCTAATCTGTGACACCAGCTCTGAGCTATCCTGTCCACAGATGGAGGGAGCGCCTCCTTCTTTACTGCTCCTAAAATGGGCCTGGGTCTGTCCCCCCAAACTGCTGTGGTTCAAATCCATCCACCCTTCGAGCCCTATCCTGGCCCCCAGCAAAACACTGCCGAGCAAGCCTGGAGTGGATAACCTTGGGGAGACCAAGCCAAGCCCTCACTGCCTTCTCCCTGAGCCCTGCGGACCACCCCTGCTCTTGGACTGTTTGGTTTAAAATACAGGACAGGCTGATGCAGGCACAGCACTCTCTTACAGCTCTTGGACCATTAGTGCCCCTGTGCTGTGTGACCTTGGGGAGTTTGCCTTCCCTCTCTGATCCTTTCTCCCTGTCTATAAAATGAGGATAACAATAGGTAATGGCTTCTGGGGCCACTGAGATGAGAGTTCTGCCCCTAAAATGATTAGCACTCGATGGGTGTGAAGTGAGCCGGTGATGAAACTGGTGGTTGTCATAAATTGTCATACATTGTCATAAATGGACCCAGATGGTCGGTGCTCTGTCTGGGGACTTCCCAAGACACACAGAGAAGAGAGGGCTGGAGTCCCAGGTTCCTTCAGATCCACAGACCCTCCCTCAGGCCTTTCCCTTGGAGGCATCTGCACTCTGGGTGGGCTTGGGCTCCTGAGGGGCCAGTCCCAGGAGGCAATTCTGGCTGAGGGTCCTTGGCTAAGTGTCTGGGGACCTGGGCACCCCAAAGGAGCTCCCTCTACAATATCAGCTGAAGCCTGCCACCTGGTGCTCTGGGGAGGGCCCCTGCCCAGTGAGGGTGAGAGGTGGAGGTGGCATGTCCCCAGGGAGGGGAGAGGAGGAGGACCGTGTGCAGAATTTAAAGGGGGTGTCCAGAAAACTCAGGAATCAAGATAAATGGTATTTTAGTATGATATTAAAAATAAAAATTAATCCAAACAAATCCGTAATAGACAAAATATCAACACTTGAAATAAACCCAGACCCCCTTCTGAGACTAACTTTCCTTGCCACCCCTCTGGCTGGTCTCCCCTCGGTTGCCCATTCCCAGCTCCGACCGCAGGGCCCCACGTCCTGTCGGGTCTTTCTCCCCTTACCTGCTCCATGGGCTTCATAGGCTGGGCCAGCTACTTCGCCTCCAGACTCTCGGCCTGGCCAGGGCCCTGCTTCAAGTTGTCACCATGGAGCGCAGAAAGTTGTGGGCACACACGGCCAGGCCCAGCATCAGCAGGTGCCAAGGCAGCCTGTGGCCGGATCCTGTCATGAGCCTCATCTGCCCTCAGGATCAAAGGCACCTGTGGCCTGGGCTCCGTGGAGAAGGGTGCCCTGGTCCCTGTCACTGGCAGCGGCCATCCCAGTGTGCGTCAGTCCACAGGGCCCTCTCCTAGCCTTGGATTGTCTCTGGTCCCTGCCCGAGGCCTGACCCCTTCCAGGGTCCATGGCTGTTACTGCTGGGGGTTCTCTAGAGGAGCATCTGCTAACTGCCTTACTGCGGTCGGGACCCAGGGCTCAACTGACACCCACTGCAGCCACCAGCCTAGCTCCACCCCTGGGGTCCTGGCTGGGGCACACATGACCCACCCTTGTCGCCAGTTCCCCAAAGGCACCCAGGGTCTGTGAGTAACTCCCTGAGACATGGAAGGGATGGAGAGAGCTGCCCAGTGCCCAGCAGAGTAGGAGTCCCCAGGGGCTGGAGTTCAGGGATAGGGCTATGGCTTCTTTTCCTATCAATTCCCCAGGCTGGACCCTGCACTCTGCCCTCTTGCCAGACAGGACCATCCCTTTCTTGGTTGGGTGGGCCAAGCCTGGCCCTCTTCCCTCAGGAAAGGGCCCTGCAGGGAGCAACTAGCTACCCTTTCGTGGTGACATCGTGAGTATGGAGTCCATCCAGACGTACACTACATCTGGGCCTCAGTTTCCTTATCTGTAAAATGGGAAGAAAGGTTTTCTGAAGTAGGAGGATTATGAGGATTAATGAAATCATGTGTTTACTAAGCACTCAGAAAATTCATGTGTTTACTAAGCACAGTAAACAAATTCCTGTTCCCCTTTATCCCTCCTCTTACTTTGAAGTTCAGGACAATTTTGGGAGTGTCCTTGGGGCAAGTGTCCCTGTTTTACAAGTAATAAAACTAAGGTCTAGAGAAAATGAATGCAGATCAAGGTCATTTCTAAAATAGGGTATAGGGTACAGGGTGAGCTAGAATTTAGGACTGAGCCAGTCCCCTGCATCTCTAATCCAGGCTTGTGCGAGGCTTGACTTGAGTTCTGTGGGGTGGTGGTGGAGGAGAGAAGGGCAGGGCAGGTGCTTTGGATTGGGTCTGTTTGGAAGCCCAGGAATACAATACTTAACATGACTATGTGTGTGACATTGGCTGAGTGCTGTACAAGCCCTAACCCTGGGTGCTAAGTTATGCACCCCTAGCCCATTGAAAGATGAGGAAACTGATGTGCAGGCAGATTCCTCACTTTCCTGACGCTACACGGCCAAGAGGCAGCAGGGCTGGAGTTGGACTCAGGGGCCAGGCCCTTGTACAATACAGGTGTGCGTTGTTGATGATGACACAGCTCTCCAGGTCCACATGGTCATATGCTGTACACGGGGGAAACCCAAAGCCCAGAGCTCAGTGCGTAGGAGTCATTCAATTAAACACAAACCGGATCTGGTTGAATAGAGCTTTCTTCCTTCTCGTTGGTCCCCTGGTGTCACTGGGGCTCTGTTACCTCTCACAATTCCCATTCTTCCTGATGCCTATGCAAATGTCTGCGGAGATCCTCAGGACCCCAAATCCCAATGACAAAGACCTCTACTCTGCCACCGTACAGAACTGCAGTAGAGCTCTGTCCTCTTGATTTTTCTGCCAGTAAAAATCTTCAACATATCCTCTCAAGTTCAGATCTGCAGCCCTCTTGGGCTCCCAGAGTTTTGTTTCAGGAACTCTAAAAAGGGGGAGGCCCCTACCAAAGTGAATTTCCTGAATGCCCCCAAGAGTTTCTTGGTTCACATTTTGAGACAGATACTCCTTAACTTGTCATGTAATTTTGGTGAAAATAGGTCCAGCTATTTCATGGGACATAGTAACAGACAAATAGCCTGGGACTTTGTTTCATTGGTATAGATTATAGTTGTTGGGGGATGATTGTCTACCATGGATCTTACGTCTCTCCAGGAAAGGCACTAGCTGCCTTCATGCTGAACCGTCTTTTCAAGGATCTTTGCATGAACAGCCTTGGAAGGTACAGATAGTATCTTCATTTGAAGCAAAGGGCAGGCATGATTACTGGTCAGTATAAAAGATCGGTGGTGCCCAAGCTCAGGTGTGCAGGTGTCACCTGGCCTTCTTTGCATTGCCTTGTGGAATTGGAGTGAGGCAAAGCCAATACTCTGTCCAAGGTCATTGCTGTGAACGACAGACTGTCCTTTGTCTCAGACCCAAGAGCCTCGTGTCTTCTGTCAGTATCCATGAAGCTGTGGCAGGCTTACTTTTCAGCTTGCAAGCAGGGTAAAGTCTCAGACCATTCATAGTTCTTGATAACGATGATACTGAGGAGGAGGAGGAGGAAGGAGAGGAATGAATAAGGATGTGTAATGCTGAGGAGGGCTATTGGGACTTCATGGTTTTACTAAGCTCTTCGGATTTTCGGGGATCTCTAGGCTGGATATTTCTTAGGCAACTTCTGAAGGCCAACCCTGGAGCTGAGAGGTGGATTATACAAAGAAACTCTATATATTCCTGAACCTGGAGGTGGGCAAGGCACTGAAAAGTAACGGGGTGTGGGCATCCTAAGAGCTGTCAAGCAAGGTATAGGGAAGCCCCTGGGAGGCCCCTGATCCAGTCCAGCTCCTCTCTCACTGGGGGTCTTGGTCCACTCCTGTGTCTCTGAGTTTGGTCCCTCACACCTTGGGGGCTTGGGAAAGGTCTTGCCTGGGGATCCAGGCTGATGCTGCTCCTTCCCCAGCAATGCGCCCCCACCATGGGTGTGACACTTATTCACTGCAAAGGACCCGGAAGCTGTAGTTTCCTTCGGGGACAGCCCCAGGTTTTGGGGAAAAGAAGGGGCTGTCCCTAAACATAGCATCACCAGCTGCTCCCCTAACCCTGCACCTGCACCTGCCATGGTCTCTGGGCAGACGTCACCACCACCGCAGACCACATCCTTCTGTGGTGGCCACAATCGGAAATCCGCATGTGGCTGGATTCTGGGGGACCTTCGAGGGCTGGGCTGAGCCTCCCCAGCTGGTGCAGCTGCAGCTGTGGCCGTCCAGCTGAGATGTGTGAGGGGTGAATTCAGTCCTAGATAGAGAGGTCTGGGTCCAGCTGTTCCACTCAATGAACCCCCTGCTCAGAGTCCCTGGCACCTCAACACAGCCCTCTGGGTCCTGCCCTGGCCCTTCTCTCTCAGAGCAGAGGGGTGTGTCACTGTCCAGTCCCTTCTGCCCTGCTATCATGTCCGAGGGCCCCCGCACCCACACTCTATCTCACAGACTCTAGGAAACTGCAGCCACCAAGGACTCCTCTCTCCCTGACCCAAGGGTCCCTAGCTCCCACCCTCCCCCACCTTCCCTAAGCTCAAGCTGGCTGGTCTTTTTCATCTCATCTTGAGCTTTTCACTGTTGGGGCCTGGTTGAGGGGCTTGAGGCACAGGGTGACAAGTGACAAAGGCTCTGAATCTCTCAGAGACCTCACAGTCAGGGCTGTCTCTGCAACACCTGAGCCCCTTCCAAGGGGTCCCCAGGAGCCCCAAAGATCCCAGCTGGCTCCTTTGGTGGTCCTGGGGTGGCAGACCCCACTCCAGCTCTCCTGCAGGGAGGTTCCTTCTCCCTCTGTCACAGACTTGCCGGCCTAGCAGGGATCTGCTAGCTCCTACTGATGAGGAAACAGAGGTTCCGGGAGGGTTTCTTACCTGAGACCCACAGCAAACTGATGTAAAGATTGTGTCCTGAGATTCACCAGTGCTAGCCCCGAGACCTGGGAAGACTAGCCCTTTTGGACATGAGGAGGAGCCAGTCCAGAACTAGAAGGTGGGGTTTGGGGAAATTTTTTAGTTCTGGAGAGCAGCCCTAAGGAAGAGTCCAGTAGGGGGCAGCAGAGACCAGCAGTAGTGAGGCTGGGCCAACCTGACGCTCTTCAGAGGAGGTGGAGACCTAGGGCAAGGCTCCAGCAGCTGGGGCAGGAAGGAGAAGCAGGGACTGGACCCTGGTTTGGCATCCTCAGCTAATGCCCACCTCACCCCTGGACCGTGTCTGGGAAGTCATTGAGGCGAGTCAGATCCTGATACTTTGTTCATTGTAGGTTTGGAGGCATTAATTTGATTTTTAAAATAGTGCATTAAATCCTATTTATTGGGTTTACTATGTTTTTGGAGGCTCCTTTAAATCATTCAGGGTGAGTGCCTTACTCACCTCACCCCGGTCCACGTTCTGTCTGGAACTCTGGGAAAACACCCTGTAGAGAAATGCACAATGCCCTGCACGGACACTTGACTGCAGGGCTCGGGGATGCGATGCCGTCTGGCCTGGTCAATGCTGTGTCCCCAGTCACCTGGCTTGGCTTGGGGCACCTACTGGGTCCTCCATGAATATTTCTTGGCCAAATGAATAAACGGACCAGATTCAACACTAGGCCTATCTGGCTGGAACTTCTTCCTTCTACCCAGTGACCTTGAGGCTGGCAAGACCCACAGGGCTGATCTCACTCACAGCCTAGGTGACTACCAGCTCAGCCCTCCATCACTACCCTCCCAGCCCCACCCAGCAAAAGGGATCTCAGGGCATCAACTCATAGAGACATCATCTATCCCTGGTACTGGCCCTGAGGCCCCAAGTTAAATTCCTAAACACAAACAACTCCTCCCACATGGGGGGCTCTCATGTGGTCAAAGGAGGAAGAAGCTCTCATGGGACTGGCTGACCCCTATACCTCTCACCCTGCGTGTGCAGTGGTGAATGTCAGATGCCTAATCATTGGATACTAGAAAATTGGGGAACACATGGGCTGTATGTAGGGCCGCCTAATAAAACTTGGGAATTTTGTTTGCCTTATAATTACCCTGCTGCCGGCCCCTCGTGAAACCCATCCTTCTCTCCCTCTGTCTGCCAGTCCCTGTGTGAGGAACTCCCAGTCCGCCACGCTGCGGCTCAATTCCCGAGTCATAACACATGTCTAGGAATTTAAAAAACTCCACTCTCTTCCATTATCACCTGAATATTGACACAGAGCCCTGAGATCAACCGTGTCAACTTAACTATTATTCCCAGGACAGTCTTGCTCAGCAGAATAACGGTGAAAACTAGTGACTTTCAGCTGGTGTGAGAAGATCTTAGGTATGCCATGAAAATGTTCAAGGATCTTTAATCCAATTATTTTCAAAAGAACTTCAAAGCACAGTAAGCGTATTCTTTTTTTTACACCCCCCCCTTTTTTGATCAACATAATTTAAGTGTGCTGGGGAAGTTTAACTCTAGGTTCAAGTGTGCCATGAGATAAAAAAGGTTGAAAAACACTGGTGCAAACAGTAAAGAATTATCACTCATTGCTACAGGTAAAGCTAAAAACCAATTATCCAGTTAAACTGTGGCTCCACGAGATAGACAATTCTCACCTGGGCAAATTGTTCATTTACCCAACACATATTTAGTAAGCAAGAATCAATTCAAGACTTCCTCTTCCTTGTGTCCGCCAACCTGTGCTGTGACATCACAGATGTGACCCCGTTCTAGTAAGTTCCCTCCTTCTAAGACCTGCCTAAAACCACTCAAGGACAGATCCCGAAACCTTACAAACTTTCTACTGCCCTCCCGCTCCGAGACACTGCAATGACTCCCAGGTTCATGCTCCCTTACTGCCGATGGACCCGGCCCAGCCAATCTATCAGGGTTTCTGGTGGTCCTTGGGAGCTGGTGTTTGAGCATTAAAATAGCCTGCTCAGTTTTCAGTGGATAAGCTGAACCTGAAGACAGACAGGGACTTGCTCTCCAACTCTCAAGAACATAAGGGCAAGGTGGGACTAGAAACTTCCCTCTGCATGGAAGGTTATGCCCCACTCACTAGGGAAGTGGGGATGGTGGGGCCAGGGGAGCCAGGCTGGGCGGGTAGGTTTGTGTCTCACTTCCCCATCTGCCTGTGTCACTGTGAGCAATGTCGCTGTCCCACACCTGACAGTAATAGTCGGCCTCATCCACAGCCTGGGTTCCGCTGATGGTCAGGGTGGCCGTGCTCCCTGAGTTGGAGCCTGAGAACCTCTCAGGGATCCCTGAGGGCCGGCTGCTATCAGCCATGACCAGCACAGGGGACTGGCCTGGCTTCTGCTGGTACCAGTGAGCAACTTTGCTTCCAATGTTGTTTCCCCCACAGGTGATCCTGACTGTCTCTCCCAGGGCCACTGACACAGAGAGTGGCTGAGTCAGCTCATGGGAGGACACGGAGCCTGCAAGGAAAGAAAAGGGGAGGTGGCTTAAGATGAAGAACCCTTCCCAGGAGATCCCCTACCTGTCCTGGAGCAGCTCAGGGGTTCTCTGGGCACACAGGGGGCCCTCCGTCAGTCTCAGACTTGGCTGTAAGATGGAGCCAGGGAACAAACCAGCAGTCCCCCCACCCTCTCTGCTGACAGATACAGCCCTTCGGACCACACAGTCCAGAGAGCACACTGTGGAGGTCTCAGCCCTCACCCTGCAGCAGGGTCAAGAGCCCCTTGCCCACCACAAACAGGGCACAGAGTTAGGCCCAGGCTTGTCCCTGAGCCCTGGGGCTGGGTGGGTGGGGCCCCTGGGGCAGCACCTGTGCAGTGAGCCAGGAGGCCGAGAAGAAGAGAGGTCCAGACCATGGCGGAGACACCCCCGATGCTGCTTCCAAGGCCTGGGCTGGGCAGGTGCCTCCCAGGCCTGTCTTATGCCTTGGTGGAGACAGCTGCCCAGGATGCAAATGAGCCCGAGTCAGGGGCTGCTGCCTGAGGAACTCTGTGGTTTCCAGGGAGGTTCAGTCCAGGGGCCCGGGGAGGGGGTGTATGAGGCTCCTGCAGACCCACCCTCAGTCCTCAGATTCTCCTCCACCCTCTGGTCCTCCACTCTGGGTCGATATCTTTACTCCAGTCTTTGCCCAGTCTCACTCCTGGGCTGCTCTGGTCACAGCAGAGCTAGGAGGTGAGTCTGTTTGCATTTTCTAATCCTATTATCTTAGTGAGAAAAACCAAGCTTCACCATTTGTGGGCTCCTGCCTCAGATGACAGCTGCCGAGCAGTGAATCCCCATTCAAGCTGCTCTCATGACACATGCACACGGAGGGTTGTTGTGTTGGTTTGTAGAGTCTCACTTATTACCCATTCTGAAGTTCAGGGTGTGATCATAGCTCACTGCAGCCCGGAACTCCTGGGCTGGCTCTTGAGCTGCTTGGACATCAGGTGTGCACCACCGTACCTGGTTTAATCTTTAAATTTCCTGTACAGATGGGGTCTTGTTTTGTTTCCGAAGGTGATTGAGAACTCCTGGCCTCAGGGGACCCTTTCCCATCTGACTCTAAAAGTGCTGGGATTACAGACACCCACCATGGTGCCCAGCTCACCTGGCGTTATTAGTAACAAATCAGGGCATAGAACTTTCTACCCCTGGTGTGAGCGCCTGAGGCAGGTCGTTGACCTTGTGCCTCAGTGTCCCAGTGTGTGCAGGGTCAGGCCCAGTGCTTTAGGAGTATTTGTCATTTACAGAGTTTTATCCTCCTGGGGTAGGTGGAGTGGGGTAATGGAGTCTTGTACCTGAACAGAGACACATGGAAATTATACAAAGAGAGATGTGTAAGGCTCAGAGACAGAATTTCTGCTTCAGTATCAAGTAGAGAA
The DNA here is from genome assembly GCF_027406575.1 of Nycticebus coucang. NCBI lineage: Eukaryota > Metazoa > Chordata > Mammalia > Primates > Lorisidae > Nycticebus > Nycticebus coucang. The sequence goes on from NC_069783.1 coordinate 131,790,477, forward strand.
AAGCAGCTTCTCCCTGAGGCGGAGCGGCTCTGCCAGGTGACTCTCTGCCGCCCCCTGGTGGCTTCCCCACACGGGCTGCTGCAGCTCAGGGGGCCTCCTGGGTCCAGGTGCAGATTCACAAGCTACTGCTCAGGTCCCTCCTCTCCTGACCCATGAAGAGGTATTTCTGGAAGTGCCATCAGGACTGAAAAAAGGCACAAGTCCCACAAGGAGTGTGTGTGGAGGAGCTGAGCCCGTCCTCTGTGGGGAAGACTCTGCTGAGTGGGAGGATCTTCTGGGACAGTGACAACCAAGGGATCCAGGTTTCAAACCAGTTTAGGTCCATGATGACATTTGCATATATGAAGGATTTGGACCCAGAGTGAAGTGTACTCAGGTGTGGGCAGAGGGATTTCCAGGTAACATGTCAGGTCTCTAACAGTTGCTTAGCACACATGGGAACCTCTAGGACCCTGCTCGGGTGAGAGTGTGGTGGGCTCAGAGCAACTCCAGGCCCTTCCCTAGCTCATCTAGGACTGGAGATGCTCAGGGGAGGGGTTCCTGGACTCTCCTCCCTATGGCCACCAGGCAGCCCTGTAGAGAATGGTTTTGCTGCCTGGACCTCAGGTCCTGAGCCAGATTCCTGGGGTTCCCTGTGCACATCCATCACTGCTTCTTCTGTGGTTCTGTGAGACAGGTGCACAGAATCTGGAGAGTGCAGTGGACAGAGAAGAGACAGGTCTGAAGGAGGAAGTGACAGTCCCAAACTCATTCAGGAGAATCTGAACCAAGGATGATATGGGGAGCCCCTAGACCCCTGCTGACCTCTTCTGAGGGCACTGGGACCAGCGTGGCCTGGGGGCGAGGGTGTGATAAACCCTTACCAGTGTCCCGCCTGGGTGGAGAAGCTCGTCCCTGTGGGTTCTCCCAGCCACCCGGGGGTGGCGCTGCTGCACTTGGACAGGGGCAAGGCAGGGCCTGGGAGAGGGGCCAGCTCCCTGCACCCTTTGGACTGATCAGAAACTCGGCAAAAAGTCTTTGGTCAGAACCAACTGGAGCAGGTTTTGACCATCTGTATCTCTAGAATGATCCTTGAGTTACTGCTTAGGTCTCGGGGATCCTGTGACTCCAATATGGCATGTACAGCTCATGGTCCCTTGGCATGAAAGGGAAATGATACACGAACAGTCTAATTGCAATTGTCATATGGGAGTGATTTCCATATCCTGTGTCAACCCTCTTCTTTGCAAATGAGACATCAGCTGTCATGGGAAGGAACCTACAGGAAGCTTCTCTTTGTTCTCTCTAAAACTTTCTATACTTGACATTTCCAAATTACCAAAGAGAATTAAAAGTAAACTGTTTAAACCATGAGATATGTGAGTGTTGAAATCATAGACATGGTAGACACAGCCTCTCGCACAGCTTGCTAGAGAGCTGTGAACAGAGATTTTTTTTTTTTTTTTTTTTACGGGGCAAAAAGCACAGGCTCAGGGTAGCCCCAGGAGCCTCAGGGCCCTTCTCATGTGCTGGTTTCTTGATTATTTTTAGCCCAGGTTTTGGTGAAAAGGATTAATTTTGAAACTAGAAATAAGGAGTGGCCTTGATCCACGAATGATGGACTGAGCTGTGTTTGTGCCACACAGAGTGTGACTCTGGTCAGACGAGGGAGCCTCAGGGAAATGGGTCCTTCTGGACATGAACCAGCAGACAGACTCTGTCCTCACACTCCCAGACCTTTCCTGAGACATCAGCAAATGTCATCCTAAGAACGGAGTCTGCTCGGCTCCCACGGCTTTATCCTCTCCCAAGGCCAAGGTGTCAGGGACAGAATGTAGGAGAACAGACCCCTCATCATCCAGAATCCATGTTGAGAGAAGAAGAGACTGTGGGTTTCTAGAACAGGCACCAGGCCAACTAGACACATTTTCCACCCCATTTTCCATTCAGTAAACCAATCTGCTGCTTTTTGAAGGTAACTAAATTAATGTTAGAAGTTGAACGTGTTTCAAATGAAACTGTTTCTGGGAACATAACAATTCACTGGAAGGCTTTCTGAGCTCCCTGAGCTGCACTGACAAGGAACTGAGTGAGTTGAGACCAAGGTCATAGTCTTAGCTCAGAGAGTGAGAGTGAGGCTTGGGAGGTTCATGTCCCACATCCCCATCTGTCTGTGTCACTGTGAGTCACTGCCAGCTGCTACCACTGACGTCACGTCTGGCACAGTAATAATTCGCCTCATCCGCAGCCTGGGCCCTGCTGATGGTCAGGGTGGCCGTGTTCCCTGAGCTGGACCCAGAGAACCGCTCAGGGATCAGAGGGCCGCTCGCTATCTTTATATATCACCAGCACAGGGGCCTGGCCTGCTTTCTGCTGGTACCAGTAGATGTATTCTTTGTCAAGTTTGTCACCAGAGCAGGTGATCCTGGCCATCTGTCCTAGGGACACTGACATGGAGGGCAGCTGTGTCACCTCATAGGGAGACACAGAACCTGGAAGAGCGAAGAGGAGAAAGAGCTTAAGAATTAAAGACCCACCTGGCTTATTGTACCCTCAATGAATCCCCAAAGAATTAAAGACCCTTCCCAGGGGCCCTGCACTGAAGCTGTGATGGGCTGAGCTCCGGATCCACACTGGCCCATCAAGGTCCTGTGGGTTGGATCCTGGGGCAGGGTCTGGGGACAGCACCTGTACACAGAGTGAGGAGGGGGAGCAGGAGAGGGGTCCAGGCCATGTTGACACCCCTACAGCTCTGCCTCTGAGCCCACAACACAGCTGGGCTCCCCTGGCCTCTCTTATTCTTCTCAGGCCCTGTGGGCAGTGAGCGTTTGGGGTTTATGCAAATTCATGTCCCCTGGGCCTCCTCCTTGACAGATTCACTCAACCAGCTGAGGTGACAGCATAGGGACTGTGCAGGGAGAGATGGGGCCCCAGCTTCCCCCATCTGCTTCTCAGGACAGCAAATCAGACCCAGGATCCAAGGCCTGGGATCACTGTCCTCTCCCTGAGGACTGACCCCACTAGCACTGTCCCCACCATCCTGGCTGTGCTGTGTCCTGGGCCAGGCTCAGCAGGGCTCTGCCCCTTCCAGGAGCCTGGCCATGGGGCTGAGCTGGGAGCAGCTGAGATGACAGATCACAGCAGACCCAGCATGAGGGAGACACAGGCCACCATCTTCCTCCTCCTCTGTCTTCCCCACTGAGGTCCCACCTGGTCATTTCCCCTAGATCAGGTCTTGTGTCATTTAGATGCTGGGTAGTGATTTCTGACTCCACAGTCTGGTCACTTAGCACCACACACCTTCTGTGGGGGCTTCACACTCCAGTGTCACTGCACACTGGGTGTCACCTCTTCTGTGACATCCCCACCCCACAGCACACGAGCGTCTGTCATCTCATGTCTTCCAGTCTTGGCAAGTGTCTTTTCAATGTTTGCTGTAAACTTGGAAAAGGCCCCCGAACCCACCTGATGGAGGAGGCAACCTGGGCCCATTGTGTCTGTGAGGGCACCAGGGTCACTGTCTCTGCACAGGGCATGAGATCTGGAGTGTGGGGGGTCTGTGGTCCCTCAGTGAGGGGGACCTGTCACTGCAGCCAGGACAGGCCCCCTGGGCAGCCCCAGCCTCCCTCCTGCCACTCCAGGCTGCAGCTCTGCCCCACCCCCCACGCTCTGCTGGGGGAGGACACTCAGAGCAGGAGCTTCCCTCCCCCAGGTTCCACCACAGCAATGGTCACCTGGGAGGGTGGGGACAAGGCAATCCAGACTCACTGGGTACCAGTGTGACCAGCTGTCCTGCACAGCCACACACAGAGGTCCATGTGCTGTGTGCAATGAGCCACCTGCATGAGGCTTCTGTAACCCCCTGTGACTGCAGAAATTCCCTTGTCTGATTCCTGCTTTGTGACTGAAGGAATGGGAGGTAGAGGACAAGCTGTAGCTCTTCTGCAAAGCGACAGGTCCCAAGAAACACCTGTGACCCCAGATAGGGACCGAGACTTCCTCCCTATTTGGGAACCAAGACTGAGTCTCCCCGTCCCACTCAGAGCAGCTGCAGGTCACTGGGAGCCCGGAAGTTCCTGCCACTAGAGCTCAGCTGTGCACTCACATGCTCCTCATCACTGTCACCATCAGCATCTCCGGCCCCGTGAACAGTGTGAAGAGGACATCAGTCCTGCTCTGCAGGGCCCCATGTTCTCAGGGAACAGAAGGTCAGGGAGTGGGGTCCCTCACTTGTCCCAGGTTGTGCTGAAAGGGCGGGAAACCCTGTCACTTCCCAGCTCAGATCTCCCAGGAGTTTCCAGTAAACCTGGGACACACAGAGCTCTGCTAACTTCAACAAGGGGCCCTGAAATGTGTCTGGATTCCCTTATCATTCTGGTTCTCTAAGATTCAGTTATCTGGTCACTCCAGCAGGTCGTCTATTGAAACCCTGGTCCTTGCAGAGCTGTGCTCACTGCCTCAAGGGATGGGAAGTGTCCCTGAAGGGCCTGGCCCCTGCACCTGTCTGCACTTCCCAGAGTCACTGATTAGAGTCAGTCCCGCTGTGGGGCACAGGGTCTAAGACAGGGTTTGTACAGGGGCGAGTGACACAGCCAAGGGAGGACACAGGAAATGTGAACACCTCGCAGTCCCCTCACTTCTGGCCCATATGACCCACATTTCCGAGGTGCACACAGGCCAGGTAGGTGATGGGCAGCTGAGATTTGGGGTAGCAAATCCATCTTTAGAAAGCAGGTTCCTTCCCCACCCCTCACCCCTCCAGCACACCCTGTCCCCTAATGCGCGTCAGGGGTAGGACATCCCCAGCCCCCCGTGTCCCTCTGTGCAGCTCAGAGCCCAGCAGCTGTGGTGACCTTCCCCATGAGGGTCCAATGTGAAGTTGACTCAACGGTGGACACGGTCCCGCTGACTCAGCATCTGGAGCTCAGCAGCGCACAGAGAGCTCAGTCCTGGGGCACAGTGTGTGGTGTCACGGCACAGCCTGCTCGGTCCTGCCGTGCAGAGAAAGGGGCACTGCCATAAATGCACACTGTCCTGGCGGACGGTAGTTTTTGTCGAACTTGTCCCCAAGCCTCTGATTGCAACAACCCTCCTTGGGAAATGCTGGCCCAACACAGCTGAGAGCCGAATGTGAGCCTGGGAATCATAACCAGTGTGACTGGTAACTAGGTAACCGGGCATAATAACCATTTGGGGAGCAACCAGGGAAGAGTGACCTTGGAGGGAACAGAAGTGCATAGTTCATAATTTCAAAGGGAAAACCAGAGCAAGAGCAAGAGAGAGAGAGAGACAGAGAGAGACTCAGGGTTCAGAATATAAAGAGAAACAGTTTGCAATTCTTATGAGATGTCTGGTTCAGAAGTAAACTGCTTTTTCTTTCACTCCAGAGTGGGCAATATTTATTTTTATTTTGCACTGGTAAATAAGCCCTGTATTTTATCCTGATAAACAGTTCTAATGACACAATTAAGCAGCAGTAGGAATATTGAAAGGGCGGTCAGCCCTCTCCTCCATCCCTGCCCAGAGCTCTCACCGCTCAGACAGAGACTCTGCACCCACCTGTCACTTTAACTGCATTTGGTCCCGGGGATAAGAGGAAGACAATTGAGAGAAGGTCCCAAGGAAGGACCCGAGGGGGGTGCCTGCACATCCTCCCCACTGTCCGTGACATCTCAGCACAGGAAGAGAGACTCCTCACATCAGAAACCTTGAGACACACTTCCCGGGTATCCGTGAAAGGAAGAGGATGTCCAGCAGGTGGCGCTGTCTGAGACAGCTGTCCTCTCCTGTAGGGTCTGTCACTACATCTGAGCCCCATATTTGAATTCATGCAAGCTGACCCTCCAAGAGTTGAATGAATCCCAGAAGGTGGAAATGGATTTTTACTGATCTAGGGAGGCAATAGTCCTGCTGGCAGTATCTGAGCCAGACGAGGAATGTTCTAGAATATAACGACTTGCCTGCAGGTGCACAGAAGGCAGCACTGACGTGGAAACCCAGTGCTTCTCTGTTCCTCTCAGAAGGCAGGGTCAGAGCCAGGGCACCCAGGGGGATGGGTGAGGCAGCCACTCACCACCTGTCTCCAACGTCATCACCCTCCGTTCCCTGTCATGACCCACTCCATGGGGGCTGGGCCATCTGGACACCTGGAGAACACACAAGGCTCTGCCATGCTGTGGACACAGGGTCACACGTGCATTGCCTGGCGGGGGTCCTGCAAGCTCTGGTGAGACCCCTTCCCTCCTGGGGATGGGGCAGACCATGGGACTCCTCCCTCCACGTGAGCTAAGCTGTTTAGGGTGTAGCTGTCGGGACCATACTGAGTGTCTCTCACAAAGTAGAACACACATCACTATATCCACAGTTTCCACACAGGAAGGAAATAAAGCTTGGGAGGTCACATGGGTTTCTAGAAGCAATGTGTTGTGCACTTGGGGATGTTGTTTCTGTCACACACGAGGAGCCAGGGAAGGTGACCACGGGCTATGGGCCCCAAGGGCAGGAGGCTCTGCAGCAGGCCAGGCTATGGTGTGAGCTGTCCTGCTGAGTGGGGCCCAGAACCCTTCAGCGCCCACTATGATACGGGACCTGGTGATGACAACGGGAACCTTGTGATTCTGAGAAATCCCACAGGTGAGTCCCATGGATTTTGGAACAAGTCCTTGTCATCTCCATTACCAAAGTATTGACCCATGGTCCAGCAACCAGGTGTGCACTTGTGCCCTGGTAGACATAACACAAAACAGAACATCGCTGACCACACAGCTACAATTGCCAGGTCCCCCATCCTCAGCTCAGGCAGGCCCAGCTGGCTCCCTGGGGAGCTGACGGGGCTCTTCTAGGTGGGAGCAGGAACAGGACCGAGGCTCAATTTCCTGCACCAGCAGCTGGCCCACACCGTGGCCTCGTCTCCCCGGCTCCAGCGCCTCTCCCTGGGCTCACACTCTGGTCCTGTGGAGGGGGCGGGGCTTCCTGCACCAGGTTGCTCAGAAGCACCTGTCACCTGAAGGGGCCAGAGCTGCTGTGTCCTACAGCCATGTGACGTGATGGCACTACATACAACAGGAAAAGACAACGTGCTAATTCAGATAATGTACTTTATGTAACTTAATATATCAAAAATAGATCATTTCTATATGTAATCAATATAAAAGTACATAAGAGATATTTACTAACTTTTTCATGGCTATGCTTTTGTTCTTTTCCACTTCCTTTTTTTTTCTTCTTCTTCATTTTGACACAGAGTCTCACTTGATTGCCCAAGCTAGAGTGCTGCGGTGTCATCAGAGCTCACAGCAAGGTCAAATTCTAGGACTCAAGGGATCCTCCTGCCTCAGTCTCTGGACTAGCAGAGACTATAAGCGCCCGCTAAAGTGTCAAGCTAGTTTTTCTATTTTTAAGAGAGACAGGGTCTCCCTCTTGCTCAGGTTGGTCACCAATCTCTGAGCTCAAGTTATCCCCCTGCCTGGGTCTTCTAGAGTGCTAGGATTACAGGATGAGCCCCTGGGTCTGGCCTCTTCTCTCAGGAGATTCCCTCTGTGGAGCTTGTGTGGCTGGAGGAGAAGGGACTGGGTGTCCTGAGGACAAGGGAGGGTTGTGGAGTCTTGTCACTGTGAAATTCCCAGGCTGAACTGTGTGTGTCATGGAAAGGATGACACCTGCACTGCTGGGTGGGGCTCTGAAAGGAATGATGATTTGTGCACAGGGTGGGGTGGGATGAGGAGCCCTGAGCTCGTCCTGTGGGTGCTCCTGGGGCTCTCTGTGTGGGCCTGAGGCTGAAGCTTCCCTGGCACCTGGACTTATGGAAGAAGGGTCTGACACCCCCCAGTCCCTTGAACCCCGAAAGCTCCTGCCTGTCAGGCCCCATTTTCACTCTGGACTACCACACAGGGAATGGGCAGGTGTAGCTGGGCATTAGGACACTCACTCTGGGGATCCCGGAGAGAAACCAGTCTTCTGTGCACAGTGACCTCCTCCGTGCCTGATGGCCATGGTGGGGACAGCAGACTAGCTCTGCTTGGGTCCTGGAAGCTGCTCCTGAGATGGAGATCTTCAGGCACAGAGGCGCTGGGGGAATGAACAAAGCAGTGCTGGGTGGAGGGGGAGTGACCACAATGGGGCTGGCCAGCAAGGCCACCGGTGACTATGGAGGGCACTCTGAGCTCAGGGTCCTCCAGGGTATCCTATATTGAGGCAGGATCTGGATCTCTCTGAGAAGAGTACACTCGTGGAAAGGGGCAGATCTCTGCCCCCAGCAGCACTTCCCAGAGAGAAGTGAAAGCTCAGCTCTGAGCTGCCAGGGGCCTCAGCAGTGCTGGGGGTGGGGTCACACTGAGGAGGGGGTCTATTAATCTCACAGAACACTCACACTTTGCTCTGCTCAAATCCCAGGCTGCCAAGGAACCTTCACGATCTCAGCAGGGCTGGGCAGTTATGGGGACAGGTCCAGAGACTAGGTCCAAGGAATGGTGCTCTCAACACCACATGTTTATCTGGGGCCAGGATAGTGGATGGATAATTCCCTCTGTGGGTCCTTCCACTCATGTCCCATTCTGTCCCCACAACGCAGCCCTGAGAGTCAAGACAGCTCTGCTCCTGCCAGGCAATGAGCACCCTGAGCACCCTCTGCAAAGCCTGCCTGTGGGTGCCAGGCCTGCTCATGGCGCGTCTACAATCCTCCTTGGCAGGAGTGAAAGAGTGACACAGATGGGGCAGGAGTTAGTGTCTCACTTCCCCATCTGCCTGTGTCGCTGTGAGCAGTCGCCGTCCCACACCTGATAGTAATAGTCAGCCTCGTCCCCAGCCTGGGCCCCGCTGATGGTCAGGGTGGCCGTGTTCCCTGAGTTGGAGCCTGAGAATCGCTCAGGGATTCCTGAGGGCCGGTTGCTATCACTATAGATGACCAGCACAGGGGACTGGCCTGGCTTCTGCTGGTACCAATGCACAGCTTTGCTACCAATATTGTTTCCCCCGCAAGTGATCCTGGCTGGCTGTCCCAGGGCCACTGACACCGAGGGTGGCTGCGTGAGCACATACGAGGCCACAGACCCTGCAAGGAGAGAAATGAATGGCTTGAAACCAGAGTGCTCACAGCAAAAAATTTCAACTCTCCTTGGTGGCAGGATCTTCAGAGTACCAGTGACCACAGTGTGGTGGTCTCAGCCCCACTGGCCCCTCACCCTGCAGCAGGCTCAGGAACCCCCTGCCCTCCACATCCAGGGGTCTGCTGAGCTCAGAGTCAGGCCCAGGTTTGTCCCTGAGCCCTGGGGCTGAGTGGGTGGGGTCCCTGGGGCAGCACCTGTGCAGTGAGCCAGAAGGCTGAGGAGGAGAGGGGTCCAGGCCATGGTGGAGATACCCTCTAGGTTGCTTCCGAGGCCCGGGCTGGGCAGGGGCCTCCCAGGCCTGTTTTATCCCCTGGTGGAGACAGCTACCCAGGATGCAAATGAGGCCGAGTCAGGGGCTGCTGCCTGAGAAGCTCTGTGGTTTCCAGAGAGGCTCAGCCCAGGGGCCCACAGAGGCGGGGGCCAGCTCTTGCATTCCCAGCCTAATCTTTTTCCACCAGCTGGTCTCATTGTCTGTACCAAAGTATTTAGGCTGTGTCCAGGTCTCTCTTCAGGCCATCCTGAGATCATCATTTGCCCTTATTCCTTTGCACTGGTGACAACACAGAGCTCAGTGGTTTCGGGGTCCCAAGTCAGATCACTGATCCTGAGCTTACAGACCTCTTCACAGTAGTGGTCTGTAATGTACATATTTGTTTCTGTTGGAGGCATTGTGTCACTCTGTCACCTGTGTGGGAGTGCAGAGGTGAGGTCACAGCTCAGTGAAGGCTGGAAGACCTGGGCTCCCGCCCTCTCCCTTCTCTGCCTCCCACTGTGGGAAAATTTCAGGTGTGAGTCACCCACCCGCTCATATGCACTGTTTAAGAGCATCTGCGGCTCTGCAGGTCCCTGCCCTTGGTGTGAGCTCCTGGGGCAGGTCCTTGTCTTGGACCTCAGTGTCCCCTGTGTGTGTGCTACAAGTCGGGGACAGCTCCAGCGCTCTAGGTGAGTTTGGCACCTACAGAGATTGAGCCTCCCTGGGCTCCCCGGGCTCCCCGGGTGGGGTCATGAAGTCCTTGTGCCTGGATCAGAGAAATAGGAAGTGACAGAGAAGCCTGGTGTGAGACGAGGAGCCAGAATCTGGGCTTCACATCAAGCAGGACAAGGGTGAGTGGGAGCAAAGCTGACTCCTGTGATTACAACCAGGTGACTCTGCCACCCCCTGGTGGCCGCCCCACACTGGCTGCTGCAGCTCAGGGGCCTCCTGGGTCCAGGTGCAGATTCACAAGCTGCTGCTCAGGTCCCCGCATCGCTGATCCACGGGCTGCTGCCCCGGGAGGGTTCCTGTTCTCTGTGTGGCCCTTGCTGCCTCCAGACCAGGCACGAGGGCTCAGACTACCCAGGAAAATATGAACTTGCCCATTGGAGGGGAGGGGCAGGGCCCCGTTGAAGCCCCCCTTCATGTGCGTCTGGAGCATGGTTGGTTGTGCAGGGGATACCAGGGCTTGGCATTGGTCACATGGTGCTCGGGGACTGGCTCTTCCTGATGTCCCCTGTGGATTTAGGGCCATGACCAGTGCCAGTGGGGCTGCACCAAACACACACAGTAGACCATCCCACAGCAGATATTCATCTAGACCCGCTCTGCTCCGGCACCTTCCATTCTGAGAATTCAGCATGAACAGGACACAGCCTGCTTGCAGTGAGTTTTTTCTCTTGCTTGGGACTCCATGCAGGAGACACACTGGGTTTGAAGACACAGCAGACAGTCCCCACCACCTTAGCAGACAGTCCCCACCACCTTCTCACTCTACACTGCTTTATTTATGTAATAACATAGACACCTGCTGAGCTAGGTCTCTCTCAGCAAGGACTCACTGTGTGTCCCAGCTCTAGTCCTTGACGACGTGGCTGTTTCTTCTTGGGGAAACTTTGCTCTTCTAAGGAAAGGAACGCGCCAAAAATTCAGCTCTTTCTATCCTGTTGAATTTAGGTGTGATGACTGGAGCTGTAGCAGCCATTTTGAGACCTTGTGCCGAACAAGACTGAAAACAAAGCCAACATCTTAGGGACAATGGAACAGGGACTTACAAAGACCCTGGTGCCTTCACGGGATGGTGAGACTCCCTAAATGAAACCCTGTCTTACCCCAACTTAGATTGCTAGGAGAAATCACCTCCCCTGTGTCTACGCCTCTGTATTTCATATGTGTGACCTTGCAGTTCAAAGCATTTCTCACCATAGGGAAACAATTTATTCAAGTAAATAAATCCGTAGAAATTTTGATGGGAAAGACCCCATCATTGATGCTATGCAGATAACTAATAAAGAGGTTAGACAGAAGGTGACAGGCAGGCTGTGTCAATATAGCAGGTGAGGAGACCTCCTTTTCTGGAACTGCTGTCAGTACCTTAAAAAGGCTCAAGACACAGGAGTGTGTGAGACGTGCTAGGTCAGTCCTTGTGGGAGAATGTCTGGTAAGTCTGAGAGTCAGATGGGACAGTGGCAACCTGAGGGGACTGGAATTCAAACCACTTTGGGTCCTTGGTGATGTTTGCATGTATGAAGGATTTGGGACAGGAGTGATGTGTATTGAGATGTGGCTAAGGGACATTGCCCAGTAATAAATCAGGTTCTCCTAACTGTTGCTTATCATATATGGGGGGCTCCAGGATGCTGCTCTGGGGAGAAAACAGGTGTGATTTACATAGGGTCGGCACACCACCCCAGCCCTTCCCTAGCTCACTTAGATCTAGAGATGCTCAGGGGAGGGGTTCTAGGTCTCTCCTCCCTGTGGCCACCAGGCAGCCCTCTGGAGAACTGTTCTGCTACCTGGGTTTCAGAAACTGGGCTGGCTTCCTGGGGTCCCGGCCATCACTGCTTCCTCTGAAATTCTATAATTCTATGACCCAGGAGCATAGAATCTAGGGAGTGCACTGGACAGGGAAGAGACAGGTCTGAGAGAGGGAGTGACAATCCCAAGCTCTCTCAGGAGGAGCTGAGAAAGGAGAATTAGGAGACCCTAGACCCCTGACAGCAACCTCTTCTCAGGGCACCGGGAGCAGCCTGGTCTGGGGAGGAGGGTGTGGGAAACCCTCAATGTGCCCTGCCTAGTTGGAGAAGCTTGTCCCTGTGTTGTCTCCCAGTCGCCTGTGGGGGGCGCTGCTGCACTTGGACAGAGGCAGGGCAGGGCCTGGAGGGGGCCAGCTCCCTGCACCCTTTGAACTGATCAGAAATCCAACAAGAAGTCCTTGATCAGAGGGAACTGGAGCCGGCTTGGCACCTGCAGCACAATGGTTATGATGACGGCCACATCCACCCAGGCTGGCGGGTTCGAACCCAGCACGGGCCAGTTAAACAATCACAACGGCAACTAAGAAATAGTCAGGCATTGTGGCAGGTGCCAATAGTCCCAGCTACTTGGGAGGATGAGGCAAGAGAATCACTTAAGCCCAAGAGTTTGAGGTTGCTGTGAGCTCTGACGGTACGGCACTCTACGGAGCGCAACATAGTGAGACTCTGTCTCAAAAAAAAGAAAAAAAAAAAGTAACTGGACCAGCTTTTGACCATCTGTATCTCGGGAATGATCCTGGAATTATCACTTAGGGATCAGGGATCCAGTGAATACAATACGGCGTGTGGACAGCTCAGGGTCAGCAGACATGACATGGGAACAGTGCTCGCAACAGTCTAATTACAGTTGTCAGAGAGGAGTGATTTCCTTTTTATCTGTCATCCCCCTTCTTGAAAATCAGACATCCACTGTCATGGGAGGGGACCTACAGGAAGCTTCTCTTCTTTCTCTCTAATCATTTCTACACTTGATATTTTGAAATTATCAAGGAAACCTAAAAGTAAAGTTTTTAGAGCAAAAGGCACATTTATGGGAGACCCTCAGCCTGTGGCACAGGGAACAGAGATTTTTCTTATGGTGCAACAAGCACCAGCTCGGTGCACCCTGGGAGGCCCCGGACCCTACTCCGGTGCTGGTTTCCTGATGATTCCTAGTCCAGGGTTTCATTACAAAGAGTTAATTTTGGAGCTAGAAATAAGGAGTGGCCTTGATGTCATTAATGATGGACGAGCTGGCGCTTCTGCCACAGAGAGGATGACTCTGGTCAGCCAGGGGAGGCTCAGGGACATGTGCCCTTCTGCTCAGGAAGCAGCAGGACAGACCCTGTCCGCACACTCCCAGAGCTGTCCTGACACATAAGCAAATGTCATCCTGAGAACAACATCTACTCGGCTCCCAGGGCTTCATCCTTTCCCAAGGCAACAATCTGAGGCACAGAATGCAGGAGTCCAGACCACTCTCCTTCCAGACTCCGTGTTGACAGATAAGAGAATATGGGTTTCTAGAACAGGCACCAGGTCAGCTGGACACATTCTCCCTCCCGTGAACCTGTGAGCTGCTGCTGAGGGAACTGAACAAATGCAACATCTTGTGTGGATTAAACATGTGAGCGAGATGTGGGGAAATCACAATTCAAGTGGCATGCTATGTGTGTTCCCTGGGTACGTTGACAAGGAACTGAGTGAGTTGAGACCAACGTCATGGTCACAGCTCAGAGAGTGAGAGTGAGGCTAGGGAGGTTCCTGTCCCACATCCCCATCTGTCTGTGTCACTGTGAGTCACTGCCAGCTGCTCCCACTGCCATCAGGTCTGGCACAGTAATAATCGGCCTCATCCCCAGCCTGGGCCCCGCTGATGGTCAGGGTGGCCGTGTTCCCTGAGCTGGACCCAGAGAACCGCTCAGGGATCCCCGAGGGCCGCTGGCTATCTTTATATATCACCAGCACAGGGGCCTGGCCTGCTTTCTGCTGGTACCAGGAGATGTATTCTTTGTCAAGTTTATCACCGGAACAGGTGATCCTTGCTGTCTGTCCTAGGGACACTGACACCGAGGACAGCTGTGTCAGCTCATAGGAAAACACGGAACCTGCAAGAGAGAAGAGAAGAAATTGCATAAGAATTAAAGACCCTTCCCAGGGGCCCTGCCCAGAAACCGTGCTGGGCTGAGCTCCTGATCCACACCGGCCCATCAGGGTCCTGTGGGGGCTGATCTGGGGTAGGACCTAGAGGCAGCACCTGTGCAGAGAGTGAGGAGGGGGAGCAGGAGAGGGCTCCAGGCCATGGCGACACCCCCACAGCTCTGCCTCTGACTTTGCAGGACAGCTGGGCTCCCTCGGGTTCTCTTATTCCCTTGGAGGCCCTGTAGGGCAGTGAGGGTTTGGGGTTTATGCAAATTACTATCTCAGGACCTCCTCTTTGAGGCAAGTCACTGAACCAGCTGAGGGCTTAGACAGGACTGAGCAGGGAGGGGTGAGGACCCACCTTCCCACATCTGCTTATCAGGATGCAAATCAGACTCAGGATCCAAGGCCTGGGATCACAGTCCCCTCCCTGAGCACTGACCCCACTAGCACTGTCCCAACCATTCTGGCTGTGGTGTGTCGTAGGCCAGGCTCAGCAGGGCTCTGCTCCTTCCAGGAGCCTGGCCATGGGGCTGAGCTGGGAGCTGCTGAGATGACAGATCACAGCGGACCCAGCATGAGGGACACACAGGCCACCATATTCCTCCTCCTCTGTCTTCCCTGCGGGTCCCCAGAATCACAGAGGTCCCACCTAGTCATTTCCCCTAGATCAGGTCCTGTGTCATTTAGACGCTGGGTAGTGATTTCTGACTCCACAGTCTGGGGTCACCACACACCTTCTGTGGGGGCGTCACACTCCAGTGTCACTGCACACAGGGTGTCACCTCTTCTGTGACATCCCCTCCCCACAGCTCACTAGTGTCTGTCACCCTCATTTCTTCCACTCTTGGCAAGTGTCTTTTCAATGTTTCCTGTGAACTTGGAAAAGGCACCAGAACCCACCTGACTGAGGATGTGACCTAGGCCCATTGTCTCTGTGAGGGCACCAGGGTCACTGTCTCTGCACAGGGCATGAGGTGTGGAGTGTGAGGGGTCTGTGGTCCCACAGTGAGGGGACCTGTCACTGCAGCCAGGACAGGCCCCCTGGGCAGCCCCAACCTCCCTCCTGCCACTCCAGGCTGCAGCTCTGCCGCCCCCTGCTGGGGGAGGACACTCAGAGCAGGAACTTTCCTCCCCCAGCTTCCCTCACAGCACCTGTCACCTGGGAGGGTGGGGACAAGGCAGTCCAGCCTCACTGGGTACCAGTGTGACCAGCTGTCCTGCACAGCCACACACAGAGGTCCATATGCTGTGTGCAGGGAGCCAGGAGAGTGCGGCTTCTGTAACCCCCTGTGAGTGCAGAAATTCCCTTGTCTGATTCCTGCTTTGTGACTGAAGGGGTGGGAGGTGGAGGGCAAGCTGTAGCTCTTCCAAAAAGCAAGAAGGTCCAGAGACATACCCATGACTACAGATATGGTGCCAGACTTCGTCCCTATTTGGGAAGCAAAACCGAGTCTCTCCTTCCCAGTCAGAGCAGCTGCAGGTCACTGGGAGCCCCGGAAGTTCCTGCCACTAGAGCTCAGCTGTGCACTCGCATCCTCCTCATCACTGTCACCATCAGCTTCTCTGTCCCCAGTGAATAGTGTGAAGAAGACATCAGTCCTTCTCTCTAGAGTCCCACATTCTCAGGGAACAGAAGGTCAGGGTCCCTCACTTGTCCCAGGTTGTGCTGAAAGGGCAGGAATCCCTGTCACTTCCCAGCTCAGATCTCCCAGGAGCTCCCAGTGACCCTCAGTCTCACGGAGCTCTGCTCACTCCACCCCACAGCCTGCAAATGGGTCCGAACTCCCTTGTCATTGTGGTTTTCTAAGATTTAGTTTTCTGGTCACTCCAGCAGGTCGTCCATTGAAACCCTGGTCCTTGTAGAGCAGTACTCACTGGCTCATGGGATGGAAATTGTCCCTGAAGGGCCCGGCCCCTGCACCTGTCTGCACTTCCCAGAGTCACTGATTGAGAGTCAGGCCCACTCTGGAGAACAGGGTGTAAGGGTGGGTTTGTACAAGGCCGAGTGACACAGCCAAGGGTGGACACGGGAAATGTGAACTCCTCACAGTCCCCTCACCTGTGGCCCACATGACCCACATTTTCCTGGTGCACACAGGCCAGATGGGTGATGGGCAGCTGAGATTCGGGGTGGGAAATCCGCCTTTAGACAGCAGGTTCCTTCCCCCCGCTTCCTCCAGCACACCCTGTCCCCTAATGCGTGTCAGGGGTAGGACACCCCAGCCCCCTGTGTCCCTCTGTGCAGATCAGTGCCAAGCAGCTGTGGTGGTCTTCCCCATGAGGGTTAGTTTGAAATGGACACAATGTTGGACACCGTCCCTCTGACACAGCCGGCAGATCTCAGCAGCACACAGAGAGCCCAGTCCTGGGGCACAGTGCGTGCATCGCACGGCAAAGCCGGCTCAGTCCTGCCGTGCAGAGAAAGGGCCCTACTTACAATATAAAATTGCAAGTAGCCTTGCTTGGGAAATGCTGGCCCAACACAGCTGACAGCCAAGTGTGAGCTTGGGAATTTTAACCAGTGTGATTATTAACAAAGTAACCAGGCGTAATAACCATTTGGGCAGCAAGTGGAGAAGTGTGACCTTGGAGGGAACACAAGGGCATAGTTTATAGATTCAAAGACACAGTGAGAGAGAGAGACAGAGAATCAGGTGTCAGTATATAGAAAAGGAGAAACACTGAGTATTTGAGTGTATTTGCAATTGTTACGAGATGTCTGATTTAGCAGTAAACTGCTTTTCTTTTCACTACAGGGTGTGCAAAACATTTTTATTTTGCACTAGTAAAATCAGCCTTGTACTTTACCCTCATCATCATTTCTAAGGACACAGTTAAGCAGCAGTAGGAATATCGAAAGGGCTCTCCGCCTTCTCCTGGACCTTTCCCCACAGCTCTCACCACCCCAGAGAGAGTCTCTGCACACACCCCTCAGTCACGTTAGTTGAATTTGGTCCCTGGGGATAAAATGAAGAGAATTTAGAGAAAGGAGCCAAGGTAGTATTTGGGCATCCTCAGCGGTTTTAGTCGCATCTCAGCACAGGAGCAGAGACTCCTCATCTCAAAAACCACATGAGACATGTCTCCTGGAGCGCCCTTGGGCTGGTTTTCACTGAGAGGAAGAGGATTTCCAGCTGGTCACACTGTCTGAGACACCTGTCCTCTCCTGTGGGGTCTGTGACCACATCCAAGGCCCATATGTGAGTTCATGAAACCAGCCCCTAAAAGAGTTGAATGGAATCCCAAGACCAGAGATGTTGGCGTGGATGCGGAGAAAAGGGCACACTTCTACACTGCTGGTGGGAATGCGCACTAATACGTTCCTTTTGGAAAGATGTTTGGAGAACACTTAGAGATCTAAAATAGATCTGCCATTCAATCCTATAATTCCTCTACTAGGTATATACCCAGAAGACCAAAAATCACATTACAACAAAGATATTTGTACCAGAATGTTTATTGCAGCCCAATCCATAATTGCTAAGTCATGGAAAAAGCCCAAGTGCATCGATCCACAAATGGATTAATAAATTGTGGTATATGTACACCATGGAATATTATGCAACCTTAAAGAAAGATGGAGACTTTACCTCTTTCATGTTTACATGGATGGAGCTGGAACATATTCTTCCTAGTAAAGTGTCTCAAGAATGGAAGAAAAAGTATCCAATGTACTCAGCCCTACTATGAAGCTAATTTATGGCTTTCACATGAAAGCTATAACCCAGTTATAACCTAAGAATATGGGGAAGGGGGAAAGGGAGGGGAGGGAGGGGGGAGGATGGGCGGAGGGAGGGTGATTGGTGGGATTACACCTGCGGTGCATCTTACAAGGGTACATGTGAAACTTAGTAAATGTAGAATGTAAATGTCTTAACACAGTAACTAAGAAAATGCCAGGAAGGCTATGTCAACCAGTTTGATGAAAATGTGTCAAACAGTCTATAAAACCAGTGTATGGTGCCCGATGATCACATTAATGTACACAGCTATGAGTTAATTAAAAAAAAAAAAAAAAGAGTTGAATGGGTCCCAGAAGGTGAGGGTCAGAGCCAGGGCACCCATGGTGCATGGACAAGGCAGCCGCTCACACTTGTCCCCAGAGTCATCACCCTCCCTTCCCTGTCATGACCCACTCCATGGGGGCTGGGCCATCTGGACACCGGGAGAACACCCAAGGCTCTGCCATGCTGTGGTCACTGGGTCAGATGTGCATTGCCTGGCAGGGGACCTGCAAGCTCTGGTGAGACCCCTGCCCTCCTGAGGGTGGGGCAGACCATGGGACTCCTCCCTCCACGAGAGCTGAGATGTTTAGGGTGTAGCTGTCAGGGTCATGCTGAGTGTCTCTCACAAAGCAGAACACACATCACTATATCCACAGTTTCCACGAGGAAGGGAATAAAGCTTCGGAGGTCACACGGGTTTCCAGAAGCAGCATGTTGTGCATTTGGGGATATTGTTTGTGTCACACACGAGAAGCCAGGGAAGGTCACCCATGGGCTATGGGCCCCAGGGCAGGAGGCTCTGCAGCAGGCCAGGCCGTGGTGTGAGCTGTCCTGCTGAGTGGGGCCCAGAACCCTGCAGTCTCCACCATGATACGGGACATGGTGACAACAACTGGAACCTTGTGATACTGAGACAGCCCACACATGAGTGCCAGTGGGCACCTGTGGATTTTGGAACAAGTCCTTGTCATCTCCATTACCAAATGGAGGTCCTTGTGGTGTGCACTTGTGCCTTGGTAGACATAACACAAGACAGGACATCACTGACCACACAGCCACAATTCCCAGGTCCCCCATCCTGAGCTCAGGCAGGCCCAGCTGGCTCCCTGGGGAGCTGACGGGGCTCATCTAGGATGGAGCAGGTGCAGGGCTAAGGCTCAGTCCCCTGCACCAGCAGCTGGCCCACACCGTGGCCTCGTCTCTCCGGCCGGCTCCAGCGCCTCTCCCTGGGCTCACACTCGGGTCCTGTGGAGGAGGCGGGGCTTCCTGCACCTGGTTGCTCAGAAGCACCTGTCACCTGAAGGGGCCAGAGCTGCTGTGTCCTACAGCCGTATGATGTGCCATCACCACATACAATCGAAAAGACAAAATAATGATCCGATATAATTTAGGATACCCAACATATCAAAAATAGATCATTTCTACATGTAATCAATGGGCAGTTATTCATGAGATGCTGACTTAGTTGTTGATGGCTCTGCTCCTCCTTCATCTCTCTTCTTCTTCTTTCCCTGCTTCTTCAAGTCCCCCGACCCCACCTCCTCCTCGCCTTCCTCCTCCTCCTCCTTTTTTTTTCTTAAACAGGGTCTCCCTCTCTCTCCCCTGGTAGTGTGCAGTGGTGTCATCACAGCTCACAGCAACCACAAACTCCCGGGCTCAGGTCATCCTCCTGCCTCAGCCTTATGAGTTGCTGGGTGCCCACCACAATGCCTGGCTAGTTTTTCTTTCTTGTTTTCTTTTTTGCAGTTTTTGGCCGGGGCTGGGTTTGAACCCACCACCTCCGGCATATGGGGCCAGCGCCTTACCCCTTTGAGCCACAGGTGCTGCCCACCTGGCTAGTTTTTCTATATTTAGTGAAGATGGTGGCTCACTCTTGCTCAAGCTGGTCTCCATGTCTGCTCTGCCTGGCAATGTCCACCCACCACCAACCTCTGCAAAGCCTGCCTGTGGGGGCCAACCCTGCTCAGGGCAGCATCTGTAATCCTCCTTGACAAGAGGGAAAGGGTGACACAAATGGGGCAGGAGTTGGTGACTCACTTCCCCATCTGCCTGCGTCACTGTGAGCAGGGTCGCTGTCCCACACCTGACAGTAATAGTTGGCCTCATCCCCAGCCTGGGCCCCGCTGATGGTCAGAGTGGCCATGTTCTCTGAGTTAGAGCCTGAGAATCGCTCAGGGATCCCTGGGGGCCTCTTACTGTCTTCATAGATGACCAGCACAGGGGACTGGCCTGGCTTCTGCTGATACCAGTAAGCATTTTTCCTTCCAATGTTGTTTCCCGCACAGGTGAACCTTGTTGTCTGTCCCAGGGCCACTGAAAGCGAGGGTGGCTGAGTGAGCTCATAGGAGGCCACAAACCCTGCAAGTCCCTCCTCTGTGGGGAGGAACCTGGTGGATTTGTGAATCAGGTGGGGCACTGGCAAGAGAGAGTAATAAATGTTCTGAAACCAGAGGGCTCACAGCAAAAGTTCTGCACTCTCCATGGATGGAGGGTCCTTCAAAGGACCCGTGAGCACAGTTTTGGGATCTCAGCCCCACCGGCTCGCAGCCTGCAGCTGTTTCAGGACGCCCCTGCACTCCATATATAGGGCTCTGCTGAGTTCTGAGTCAGGCCCAGGCTTGTCCTGAGCCCTGAGGCTGGGCGGGTGGGGCCCCTGGGGCAGCACCTGTGCAGTGAGCCAGGAGGCCAGGGAGGACAGGGGTCCAGGTCATGGTGGAGATACCCCCTAGGTTGCTTCCGAGGCCCGGACTGGGCAGGGGCCTCCCAGGCCTGTCTTATCTCCTGGTGGAGACAGCTGCCCAGGATGTAAATGAGCCCAAGTCACAGGCTGCTGCCTGAGGAGCTCTGTGGTTTCCAGAGAGGCTTAGCCCAGGAGACCGGGGAGAGAGGGGCAACCACTGGCAGACCCACCCTAACCCACCAGGAGTCTTTCCCACCAATGGTCTCATAGTCTTGGCCAACATCTCCACCCACGAGTATGTCCAGGTCTCTCTCCAGGCCATGCTGAGCTCACACATGACACTGTCTGTTTCTCCTTACTCCTTTCCACAGGTGACAACACAGAGCTCAGCAGTTGCAGGGTCCTAACTCAGATCCCTGATCCTGAGCAGTTCCCACCACCTTCTCCCTGAGCACTGTCTGCTCTATGCATTCAATAATATCACCACCTGCCCCCCAGGTCTCTCACAGCCAGGACTGACTGGGTGGCCCACAGCTGGCCCATGGCTGTCAGGGGCAGTGTCTGTTTCTTCTCAGGGTACCATTGCTCACATGAAGGAAAGAAACCTGTTGGATTTCCACTGCTCCTTTCCTCCTGAATTTAGGTGTGATGGTTGGAGCTAGAGCAGCCATGGTGACACTTGTGACACCAGGAATGATAACAAAGCCAACATCACAGTCAGGGTGGAACCTGGACATAAAAAGATCCTGGCGCCTTCAAGGAAGTACTGGAATCTCTGACTTGCTTTGCAAAGAAAAATAGGCTTCTCTGTTTCTGTAACTCTGTATGTCATGTGTGTGATTTTTCAGTAAAACAGCATTTCTGACCATACACAAATAAATCCAGTCATAGAAACTTTACTATCAACTCCATGCAGGTAACTAATAAGGATGTTAGACAGAACATAGCAGACAGACACACTAACATGTTAAGAGGTCTTTTTCTCTGGAACTGCGATCAGGACTTTAAAAGGGCACAAGAGACAGGGAGTGTGAGGGGAAGAGCTCAGTCAGCCCTCTGTGGGGAGGAACCTGGTGGATTTGTGGATCAGATGGGACACTGGCAACTTGAGGGGGCATAAGATTCAGATCATGTCAGATCCATGGTGACATCTGCAGACATGAAGGATTTGGGGCAGGAATGATGTGGACTTAAGTGTGGTGGTGGGGGGGGGTTCCAGGTAAAATGGGAGGTTCCTTTAACCCGAGCTTAGAACATATGAGGGCCTCCAGGATGGTGCTCTGGGATAGAGACAGGTGAGACTCGGGGGGTTCAGCACAACCACCCAGCCCTTCCCTAACTCACCTAGGGCTGGCAAGCTGGGGAGGGGTTCCTGGTCCCTCTTCCCCGTGGAGACGTGTGCAGTCACCTGGGCCTCAGGTACTGGATCAGCTTCCTGGGATGCCCTGTGGGTGCCCATCACTACATCTGTTCTATGCCCCAGGAGCACAGAATCAGGGGTGTGCACTGGACAGAGAAGAGATGAGTCGGGGAGAGGGAGTGACAATCCCATTGTCCCTCAGGAGCATCTGAGAAAAGGAGGATCGGGAGCTCCAAACCTCTGACAACAACCCCTTCTCAGGTCACTGGGACCAGCCTGGTCTGAGGAGAAGGGCATGGGGAAACCCTCACCCAATGTGTTTTAGATGGAGAAGCTCTGTGGGCTCTCCCAGCCACCTGTGGGGGCGCTGCTGCACGTGAACAGGGGCAGGGCAGGGCCTGGGAGGGTGGCCAGCCTTCTGCATCCTTTGGGCTGATCAGAAGCCCATCAAAGAGGTTTTATCAGAAGTAACTAGAGAAGCGTTTTACCATCTGTATCTCTGGAAGGATCCCGGAGTTCCTGCCCTGGTCTCATGGATCCTGTGAATACAACAGGGCAAGTGGACAACCCAGGGTCTGTTGACATGGTACAAAGTTTTATGCGCCACCCCCTTTCCTTGCAAATTAGACATCAGCTGTCATGGGAGGGGACCTACAAGAAGCTTGTCTTCTTTTTCTCTAAAAATGTCAACACTCGGCATTTTCAAATTATCAAAATTTGAAAGTCACAGACATGGGAGACGCTCAGCCTGGGGCATGCTCCCTGGGAAGAGAGATTTTCAATACAGGGTGACAAGCCTGGGCTCAGTGCAGCCCTGGGAGCCCCAGGACCCCTCTCATGCCCTGGTTTCCTGATTATTCCTAGTGCAGTGTTTGCTGCAAAAGTGTTAATTTTGAAGCTAGAAATAAGGAGTGGCATTGATCCATGAATGATGGACAGAACTTGTGTTTGTGCCACACAGAGTGTGACTCTGGTCACATCTGAGAGGCTCAGGGACATGGGTCCTTTTGCACATGAACCAGCAGACAGACCCTGTCCTCACACTCCCAGAGCTGTCCTGACACATCAGCAAATGTCACCCTGAAAAGGGGATCTACTCGGCTCCCAGGGCTTTATCCTGTCCCAAGGGCCACATATCAGGGACAGAAGGTAGGAGAATGGACCCCACTCCTTCCAGACTCTGTGATGACAAATGAAGAGACTGTGGGTTTTTATAGCACAAACCAAGCGAACTAGACACATTTTGCAAACCATGAACCTGTGTGCTGCTTTTTGAAGGGAACTGATTTAATGTTCGGAGTTGAGTGGAATTGAAATGAAACTGTTTCTGGGAACATCACAATTCAGTGGAGGGCTTTCTGTGCTGACTGGGCTGCATTGACAAGGACCTGGGTGAGTTGAGACCAAGGTCAGGGTTGGAGCTCAGAGAGTGAGAGTGAGGCTAGGGAGGTTCCTGTCCCACATCCCCATCTGTCTGCGTCACTGTGAGTCACTGCCAGCTGTTCCCACTGACATCACTTCTGCCACAGTAATAATCAGCCTCGTCCCCAGCCTGGGCCCCGCCTTGTTCCCTGAGCTGGACCCAGAAAACCTCCGAGGAATCCCTGAGGGCCACTTACTATGTTTGTATATCACCTGCACAGGGGCCTGGTCTGCTTTCTGTTGGTACCAGTAGATGTATCTTTCATTAAATTTGTCACCAGAGCAGGTGATCCTGGCCGTCTGTATTAGGGACACTGACACTAACTTGGCATCCTCTGCGAGACCCAAATCTCATCTACAAGTCACCTAATCAAGTGTGGTGGGACGTGAGATCTGCTTCAACCTGATTCTTTTAACAATAAAAGCTTTGGGGAGTTTCACCTGTCCTCCCTGATAGCATCTGAGTGTCCAGAAAAGTCAACGTTTCAGTTAATTTGCTAAAATTGAAAGACACAGAGCAAATAGGTGTCAGCAATGTGTGGAGTTAGATGTGGGGTAATTGGATGTGTCTGCTCTTGAAATCGTTTTGGTAATAATTTAAATGTCCGTAGAAATTAAGTTAATAAGCAGCAGCCATTGGATGTGTGGAGTTAGATGTGGGTATCTTCAGCAGTGTATGGAAAAGAGCCATAGTTGATACAGAAAATAAAATTTAAAATACCAGAACTTGAATTGTTTAAAGAACATAATATGTCCCAATTAATTAAGATAAATCCCAGACAGAAAGAGCGTGCTCCAAAGAAACTGAATCTGTCACACTGTTGTATGCATGTTCAACTGCAAATTCCAGTTTTAGGCTTGAGCACCAGCCTGCTGATGTGTAAATACAGACCCCCAAATACAGATCCCCAATGCTTATGCAAAAGTGCAGCTTCCCTGCTTGAATCTGAGGTTCCTTTGATGTGTTTTCAAGGACTGAGTGTCCTTGGCAGTGGGGAAGGAGGGTTTCCTAGGAGATCTGTCCTTATACCCCACATAAAGGGAGACAATCATGTTATGGAAAATGATAATTTGCAACGTAAGTACATGTCCATTGACTTGAAGCCTGTAGCTCAGTGGCGAGGGTGCCAGCCATATACACTGAGGCTGGTGGGTTCGAATCCAGCCCGGGCCAGCCAAACAATGACAACTACAACTGAAAAATAGCCAGGTGTTGTGGTGGGCACCTGTAGTCCCAGCTACTTGGGAGTGTTGCATGACCGGAGACGCGAACGAACAGCAGCTTTGCCGTGGGTATAAACTCGCTCCTGTAATTATTGAGTCAAGAAACAGACTATACACCGTGGGATGGCATATAGCAAAATTCTTTATTCCAAGTTTAGGTTTTATACTTTTCCAGTCACGTACACACTTAATCTATCATCTGTTAGTCTCATCGTTATCTTCTTTTACCTGTTTGAAATTTAACATGAAAGGAAATTTAACTTGAAAGGAAATATTTTGTTATCATATCAATACAATCACTTTGTAGTAAACCTCTTCTTCTAAACATTGACTAATTTCCGAGCAGGTCACAAAGATGAAAGTAGTCACAGGGGAACAGAGTTAATAGAAGAATATCTTCAAGCATTCACTCAGTTTACTCAGTATGAAGTAATGACTGTGTCCTTTTCTCGGGGCAGAGCACCTATAGACCTCTGACAATATGTTGTTAACATATGTCAACCCTCTGGCCCGTATCTCTGAGGAAGGGTGGCATGCCCTTGGATCTCAGGCTTCACTAGGCATACAGCTTCAGAGAAAAGGCCTAAGGAATTTTACAACTCCAAACAAGCCTAACTCTGTGAGTAACCCAGGGGGGGTCCAGATCTCTTAAGCCTCTGGAAGAAAAGCAAGTCATTTTAAACTCACACTGAATTTACTTTGTGTGCTTGATGTAGGATAAGTTTATTTCTAAATATTATCCTACAGGGAGGCTGAGGCAAGAGAATAGCTTAAGCCCAAGAGTTAGAGCAGCGGTTCTCAACCTGTGGGTCGCAACCCCCTAGAAACTATATTAAAGGGTCACGGTATTAGGAAAGTTGAGAACGACTGAGTTAGAGGTTGCTGTGAGTTGTGATGCCACAGCACTCTACCGAGGGCAATATAGTGAGACTCTGTCTCAAACAAACAAACAAAGTATATGTCCACTAACGAGGAGCCATTCTTTTCCCAGCTGTTCATTTTGAAGATCTTCAGTTTAATAGCTCAAGCTTTCTTCTTTATCTCATTGTTAAATAATGAGTTTTACAATTTTTTCATTTATATAAATATCTGATACAGCTAAGTCTTATTCTTTCTCTCTCTCTCTTCCTTCCTCCCTCCATTTCTTCCTTCTTTCCTTCCCCTCTCTCTCTCTCTCTTTATTTATTTATTTATTTATTTATTTATTTATTTATTTTGACACAGTGTCTTACTTTGTCACCCTGGGTAGAGTACCGTGGCATCACAGCTCATGGGAACCTCACACTTTTGGGCTCGGCCTCCCAAGTAGCTGGGAATCTGGCCACAACACCCAGGTATTTTTAGAGATGGGATCTTGCTCTTGCTCAGGCTGGTCTCAAACTCCTGAACTCAAGCAATCCACCTGTCTCAGCCTCCCAGAGTGCTAAGACCAGAGTGCTAGGATTACAGGCATGAACATTGCACTGGGCCCTTCTCTCTCTCCCTCCTCTTCCCCCCCTTCCTCCCTCCCTCCTTTTCTCCCTCCTTTTCTCCCTCCCTTCCTTCCTTGTTTCCTTTCCTGTTCTTTCTTTTCTTCCTCTTCTTTCTTCTCTCTCAGAACTTTGACTATCTCATTTCTTTTTGGTTTCAACGTCAATGCTGATTTTTAAGACTCCTTTCTCAGAGTCCATACTGGATTATTCCAGATTTTGGTACAAACTGGCCTTGCTTGTTTATCTTTCTCCCCTCTCTGATTTTACATCTAGGAGGATCTTATTTCTGATACCAAAATACTCCCAAAGCTCACAGGATAAAAAAGAAGAGAAAAAATTATAGCATTGTGACGTAAAACTATCTTGGGTGAACCCAAGATCCAATCAAATAAATGATAAAAGCTTGTTCTTATCTAAAGAAATACCTCAAGCCATATGGTAATCAGAAGTAAAATGTCATGTTGCTCCAGATATCTCCCACAAGAACAATGCTTCTAGAAATTCAGGTGATTCATCTGCATAAGGATACTCACTCCAATGTTATCAGTAAGATTAGAATCTTGATGATGATAATAGCCACGAGGGCTGGTTGGTTAAAAATACCACCATAAAATGTTCTGCAGCCCTAGAATGAACAGGGTAGAGCCCTGTGCCTGGGACAGCTCAGAAAGACACCAGAAATAGCACATGTGACAATCTTAGACATGGAGCACCAGGACAGGGGCCTCACCCTTCACTCTACCCCATGCACAGTCTTAAGGAAACAGGGGTTGAGGTAGAAACTTGGCTCCTGTGATTTACTGAGGAGTGTGCTCAAAAGAGTTCAGAAACGGCTCGGCACCCAGAGCTGAGTGGGTAGGACACCAGCCATAAACAGCAAGGGTGGCAGGTTGGAACCCGGGTTGGGCTTGCTAAACAACAATGACAACTACAACAACAACAAGAACAATAGCTGGGCATTGTGGTGGACACCTGTAGTCCCAGCTACTTGGGAGGCTGAGGCAAGAGAATCACTTAAGCCCAAGAGTTTGAGGTTACTGGGAGCTGTGATGCCATGGTACTCTACCAAGGGCAAATCCGTGAGACTCCGTCTCAAAAAAAAAAAAAAAACAAAAAAAAACAGAGTTCAGAAATGGAGACACTCCTGGCAGAGGTAAAGTCTAGCTCCAGCCTGCATCTGGCGGAGGGGCTCAGGATCATAACTGCACCCAAGCCGTGTGCCCCTCAGAGGCCAAGGAGCAGGGCTAGTGTCCCCTGCACTGGTCACTCCTTGGAAGTGTATGCTGGTGGTGGGTGTAATTTTCAGACAACCCATCATGAGGCAGCTTCAGTTGAGAGCCCCCAGCACAGCCCCAGGGAAGGCTGTTGAGTGGGAGATAGGCTGAATGATTGAATCAACAGCACAGTAAGTATTCTGGGGTCAATAAATGAATATAAGAAAAGTGGAAGTTGAGGTCTCAGTCAAAGATTAGGCTAAGTAGGTGTGCACAGAGTCACCCCAGGACTGGAAAAAGGGCAGATCCCCACCCCAGCAATGATGAGCTACTCCTGAAGCCATCGCAGCTCCATGGCCTGCAAAGTCTTCTTTGTCCCCTGTGGGGGCCAGAAAACAGAGTGTGAACTTTGTGGAAGGGTAACTAGTCAGGGTGAGGAGGGGCTGGGAGATCCTTCTGAATCGGGAGCCAACAGTTGGGGAACCTTCTCAGAAATGTGTCTTGCAGGATTGAAACAAGATGGCGGGCTCACAGTGAAGCACTGTCAAGGGATGAAAATTGATTTTTCCTAGAAGCAGATTTTAAAAGCAGTGTTTCTTCAAAACATCTTTTTTCATAAGCATCTTGATGCACCATGGCTGGAGCAGCAGTAAAATGGGTGATATCAAAGAGAAGTATCTTGAAACATTTATTTCCAATCCAAAATGGAGTTTTATATTGTGTTTGTCATAAACCTACATATTCTTCTCTACCAGATGACTATAATTGCAAAGTGGAGCTTGCTTTGACATCTGATGGCAGGACAATAGTATGCTACCACCCTTCTGTGGACATTCCATATGAACACACAAAACCTATTCCTCTACCAGATCCTGTGTGTAATAATGAAGAAACACATGATCAAGTGCTGAAAACTAGATTAGCAGAAAAAAGTGAATGCCTTGAACAAGGACCCATGATAGAACAACTTAGCAAAATGTTCTTTACTACTAAGCACCGTTGGTATCCTCGTGGACAGTATCACACTCGTCGTAAGAAACTGAATCCTCCAAAGGACAGATGATACTGAGATTTTTTCAGGGGAATCTGAGAAAAATGTGCCTCAGATGGCATTTGAGAAAATGCAATGTGGTATATTCATTAATATGTTATATAGTAAAATAGTAATAATAAAATGCCTTCTCGTAAAAAAAAAAAAAGAAAAGAAAAGAAATGTGTCTTGCAGGAAGCAAAATATCATGAATGGGACATCCCCGTGCACCCTGTCAGGAAGCAGCCAGGTGGAGGCAGGTGCCCCATCACAGCCAGGCCACGGCTGCACAGGCCTCCTGCTGAGTCAGCCAGAAAATACAGTGGTGTCTGCACACATGGGGACCAGCAGATATGGTGACGACGCTTCAGTTCCCTGCTCCAGGGCACTGAGACAACCACAGAATCCACCTTCACCTGATCTGTAAACTGTACCCACATGCTGTTTGGGCAATACATTTAATGAAGAACAAATGGGCAAAAGACACTTTGGACTTGAACCTGTGTCTCCAGGTTCAGAGATTTTCATTCCATTAAGATTTCTGAATTGAAAAAGCATTGATCCCAGAAAGAAGTCATTTGCCAGTTTTTACCTCCCAAATTGTGTCAAAACTTGTCTAGGTGTTTTCAAATTATGCTTAAGAAGCAAATTAGCATAGCGTTGATATTCTGTACATCACCAACATGTTCTTAAAAGGTAAGATAGGAATCTGGAGAACCCACCTTTGTCCTTTGTCCCTAGGAGAGCTGGATTTCTAGCTATCTACCTAACATTTAGACCTGAGCCTGACTCTGAGAGGGGGTAACCTGGGTGGAGGAAGTTGTTTGCAGCCCCGGCAATTCCCAGTTGTCTGAGTGCCCAGCACGCCCAGCAGCAGAGTTGGCAGGAACACCCTGAAGAGCAGACAAAACGCAACAGGTGAAGACAGCTTCAGAGGCTGCATTGAACATGACTGACACAGGTCTGACTATTCCTCCCTGAAACTCCGCTCAAGTGCAGGGAAGTGTTGAGAACACACATCCAGCAACAGGAACGTCAGAGACATGAGCAGAGGGAACAGCGCAGACTGGGAAGGAGGAAGCAGGGGCACCAGTGTTAACTAGATCAGTCCTGAGACATGAGGTCAGACAATGAAGTTCACAGACTCACCCTAGAAAAGGGCTATGTACCACATCACTGGATATTACCACGGTCACCTTGGGGAGTCTCCCCTTGGGAAGCCACATAGCAATGCCAATCCCTAGTCCACCCTTCAAAGAAAGTTTGGGACTCTTTTTCTGGAATGACCCATCAGCACTGTCATGGTACAAGCAGTGACCAGTAAGTTTGTGAACTCATCCTGGGACAAGTGCTACCTACCTCATTGAGGACTATCACTGCAGTGACCTCAGAAGTCCTCCCCTTGGCTATCTGGTGACCATAGTAATAATATTCAGCAGTGAGGTAGGCAGGGCGTTTTCCAGGATGAATCAGTGAGCTTCATTGTCTGATCCCCTGGACCTCTTCCCAAATGTGCAGTGAGAGCCACGAGAGATGGCCTATAGGAAGCTCAGCCCTCTGGGTGGGGCAGTGACGGGAGGAGGGTGTCTGGATCCTCTGACCCTTCTGGTGGTGAGGCTGAGTCCAGGGGGTTGCTCTGGACAGGGAGGTCACACACACTTCCCTGGATGGGAACAGGAGACCAGACAGCATGGACACTCCAGGGGCCCCATCCACTCAGTGGGTGCCGAGTTCTGTGACCAGCCCCCTCCACTCACTGTTCCGTTTCCCACATTTGTTTTTTTTTCTCTTGAGACAGAATCTCACTTTGTCGGCCTCAGTAGAATGACAGGGAGTCATAGTTCACAGCAACCTCAAACTCTTAGCTCAAGTGATCTTCTTGCCTCAGCCTCATAGGTAGCTGGGACTACAGGCGCCCGCCACAACTCCCAGGTATTGTTCAAAGATGAGGTCCTGCTCTTTCTCAGGCTGGTCCAGAACTCCTGAGCTCAAGCAATCGTCCCACCTTGGCCTCCAAGAGTGCTAGGATTATAGGTATGGGCCACCGAGCCCAGCTTCCCCCCTCATATTTTTAAGGTCCAGCTCATTTCTGGAAAAGCTGACAGTGACACACTTCTGACAGCACTGGTGTGATCTGGCGAGCTGAGATGTACCTTGCAGGAGAGTCTGACCGAGCTTCTTCTCTGCGTCAGGTTGTCCTGGTCATGAGCCATGACCCATGTCCCTGTCAACTTATAAAATGTTCTCCTTCTCCACATCCCAGGAAAGGGATCTTGGAATATTCCTCAAGAAGCATTCTGAGCAAAGAAGAAGCTGTGGACCACTGGATGCCTGGGTAGAGTTCCTAGGAGACGTACAGTACCTGGACACAGCCCAACAGTAGCAGATGCCTCATAGTGGGGGGGTTCTCTGCCCTTTGCCCCTGGATCAGCTACTGGTTACGTCCTTAAGAAGGCTCTGGTCACCTCACAAAGGCGCTCAGCCAGACACTGACCTGAGTCAGTGCAGGGCCTCCTGTCATGGTCACATTGTCCCTCTTTCCCCTGCTGGCCCCTGCTGGCTGCTCACTGGCCCAGCACTGGACATATCCTCAGGGATGATGCTCACTTGAAAATCAGGTAAAGGAAAGGGACAGAGTGAATGGCCACAAGGCTGGAACCTGGTCACATGAGCACTGACAAGGCAGGTGATTTGGGTGAGTAGATGTAGGGAGGGCACAGGTGGTTGCATTTTCTAATCTTTCATAATTCTAACTGTTGACCTCATCTCACACTTTAGTTTACTGTGATACAGCTCACAGTAAACTGAATAGAGAAAATTAAAATACATTGCACCTAAATTCTTGTACTTTCCCAGGCTGTATAGGGAGGGTCTCCGAACACATCTAGAAGAGGGAAGGTTTCCATGAACAGGTGTAAGGATAAGAGGAGAGGAGAGACCTCACCCTCATTTTGGAGGTCATGGTCACCAGGTCACTCAGAATTCTTGAAGGAGACAGGAGGAGACACAGACGCAGCCTGGGGCAGGCAAAGCCTCTCCTGCTGCCCTGGTGACACAGAGCTGGGACTATGACCCCTCCCTGCTACTGCCACACAGCCAGTGCCCCTCAGAAGGCAGGAGGGGAGCAGGGATGGTGCAGGGTGAGAGGAGGATCAAGACCCACCTTCTCCCAACATTGTTCCTAACAATGAATATTATAGTTGAATTTCTTCATGGGAAGTCATGGCGTTGGCGAGATCTCCTGCCTTCAATCCTGTACAGACACTCTGCCCTTGGATGGCCACAGAAGAAGATACCTGGGCTGAAGGAGAGCCGGTCAGCTGGTAGGAGCTGACCAGATGTGGCACATTCACACACAGGTTAATATCTGTGGAAACTGCACATGAAGTTCTGATGGATGCTGCTGTGTGAGTGAGCCTCAAAACATTATGCTGAGTCAAAGAAGCTGGGACAGAGGGCCACCTACTGTAAGATGAGGGGGCTGCCCACCATGGGAACCTCCACAGAGTCACACAGTGTGGATGGCAGGGGACAGAGGAAGTGGGGACAGGTGTGACATCTAAGGCGGAGCTGCTTCTATTATGGGTCTTAAGATGGGCTGGGATCAGAGAGTGTTAAGGGGTGTGTATACCCATGAATGTGCTTAAGCCACTGAATCGCACATCTTTCAGTGGTGAAATTTGTGGAATGTGAATTATACTTCCCTCCAAAAATATAAAGGGCTAGGGGCTTTCTGGATGAAATATACTTTCAAGTGATTCAGAAAATGAATAATCTTTGTACGCACGTGCCTGTGTGTGGGGGTGTGTATATGGTATATATAAACACAAACAAATATATGTGTTTATGTGAATACACCTGTACATACGTGACTCACATATCCAAAAATACGTATCTATAAAGACATAAAAAGAAGGAGAGGAACAAAGCATTTATGGGAAAATGTTAAATATTGGGGATTCTCGAAGTAGGTGATTAAGGAGACTTATACTATTATTGTTACAATAGCTTTAAACATGAAATTACTTCCAAATTAAACAATATCAAAGAAAAGAGCAAATGAGAGCCTGAGCTTAGCAGTGAGGACCCGAGTGAATTCACAGCAGGTTTTGGTCTCACATCCCCATGAACTCGCCCCACTGTGTAAAGTGTTACCACTCCTGTATGAACCGCAGTAATAATCAGCCTCGTCCTCAGGGAGGACCCCAGAGATGGTCATGGAGGCTGTGTTGCCAGACTTGGAGCCAGAGAAGCGATCAGGGATCCCGGAGGGCCGAGAGCTGACACTATAAATCAGGAGTTTCATGAGTGTGCCCGGGCGTTGTTGGTACCAGGAAACATCATTATACCTCCCAACATCATTGCTGGTCCCAGTACAGGAGATGGTGACCGACTGTCCAGGAGCCCCCGAGATGGAGGGAGGCTGAGTCAGGGCAGACTGGGCCCAGGACCCTGAAAAGAGAACAAAACACAGGCTAGTGAGTCAGTGCTGAGCTCCAGGGGAGCCTGAGGAGCAGCAGAATAGGGACAGGCGTGAGGTCCCTTCCTGGAGGTGTCACCTGTGACCCAAGTGAGAAGGGTGAGGAGGAGCAGAGTCCAGGCCATGGTGGAGACCCCCAGAGTGCTGCCCCTGAGACCAGCCGCCCAGCCCTCTCTTATCCCTGCTCAGGGGAGGGGCCGCCATGCAAATCTGTGTCCTGAGCTGCCTCCTCCCCTGAGTCTGCCCTGGGCTGGACCCAGGAACTCCTGTGTCCCTGCACAGCAGGGCTCTGCACAGGAGATTGAAATTCATTAATTTCATGTTCTGATGGCAGCAACTTAAATGTTTTGCATGTGTTTTGCATGCATAAGGGAAAGGGAAGGGAAAGGGAAAGATGTGTTGACCTCCCTCATCCTAGTCAGCGGCTGGCCCTTCAGTGTCTCTGCTATGAGGTGACCATGTCTCTGTGGCCTGCCCAGGCCTGGGACAGCCCTGCAATGCCATCTGCTGGGCACAGGCACATAGGGTCTCTTTGTTAGGAAATGTGGCCTCACACCCTGTGGAAACACCTGCTGTTTTGCTGGGTCAGGTCTCCCCAGCTACAGAAGGTCCCCATCCCTGCCCCCACCCTTCGTGCTGAACCATCTGCAGCACTGAATCCCCCAAACACGTCAGTCACCTCAGGCCACCCAATCGCAGGCCCTGTGGGGCACCCATGGGGACACACAGGAGGAACCAGCCCTCCCAGGCAGAGCCAGAGTCCTGAGCCTAAGTCTGTGGCTCTGAATTACGCCTTCCCAGGTGGGGCCAGGGGTTTGTCCTTTCTGGGCCTCAGGTTCTCAGCCTGGGAAATGAGGATGGCCAGGTCCACTCTGCACGGTGGTGATCCGAGGGGCTATGACCAGGGGTGAGAAGGGGGAGGTGGACATCACACCTCTCTGTGAACACCACAGTCATCCTTTCTATGAACTTTGGCTTGATGGGAAGATTTCACTCCATATTACTCTGATTCATTTCCCGTAAACATCCGGGAGATGTCTGCCTCCTGCTTTCTTGTCCTCCCCACAGGCCCCGCCCGGCTGACTCCCCCACCTGCACTGAGGAACAAGCACAGACATCCAGCGAATACGTGTGTTCATTTATTTCCTGTAATACTTTTACACCTTTTCCATTTCCCTGCCTTTTTTTTTTCCTGCTGCCAGTGGTGGGACTCCTTTAACACTGTAAGTCCCCATGACCATGAATGAGCTCAGCTTCCACTGCACACTGGAACACACGCTGCCCTGTCTCCCCGCCGGGACCATCGATCAAACCTCAGCAAGTGCATGAACCAGCCATTTGAAGAGCAGGACAAGTAAATCACACCTAAATGACACCAGCGTTTCAAACAGTACAGAATTACTGTGAGGTTTCCAGTCTCTCTTGGGGACCCCCGGCCCTGAGTCCAGGGCAGCCCCACACTTGAAGGGGTCCCAACCAGACAACAGATGGTGACCAGGACAGCCCTGCTGATCAGTCTGGGGAAAGGGGGGGGATGTTTCTGCTGATCACGGTGGACTGGGAAAATTCACACTTTGTTTTCCCTTGTTTCCTCTCTCTCCGTGTTGCGGATTCCTGGACATTCTATGTGGTGGCAGAACCTGAGAGCACCTGTAGTGAGAATGAGATGGAATCAGTGAGGGGAGGGCACGGGACACAGCTGGGCTGGTCGGTTTCAGATCCAACCTGACCTTCACCTTGTGTCTCCCTTTCTTGCGGTTTTGTAAATTCAGCTTTAACCTGAAGGTATATGTTTTAGTAATATAGAGCAATCGATTTAACAGATTAACTTTTGAATTGGAATGTTGTTATATGGGTCATGTGTTGTGTCAATTACTGTTTATTATGGGCCATGGGCTATGGCAATGCTGTTGTTAAGACAAGTGTTAATTACTATTACTTCAGATAAGGGTTAGAAATCTTCTTGCTTTTAACTTTTATGTGTAAAGCTGAGTTTTGGAAATAGAAGAACAGAGCAGTCTCGGACAGGCTACTCTGTCTATTCCCGAGATCGCTGGCCTTCTGCTAATAAAGATAGGTGGACCTATCCCAGTCTCTGCATGCTGGCTGACAGGGACAGGAGGCCAGACCCTCTTGGCCTGGTAACACAGTGACAGTGGAGTTAGGAGGAAATGTTCCTATTTATTTCAACTACTGTTCTCCCTCTGCACCAATGCTAACACCTTATCCACCCTTCAAAGAAACTTAGAACATTTTTTCTCAGGACTCTCATGGTAAAAGGAGTGAGCAGTAAGTTTGTGAACTCAATGTAGGACAAGTGCTACCTACCTCATTGAGGACTATCACTGCAGTGGCCTCAGAAGTCCCCCCATTGGTGGTCTAGTGACCATAGAAATATTCAGCAATGAGGTGGGTAGCACATTTTCCAGGATGAATCATTGAGCTTCATTGTGTGATGTCTCAGCTCCTTCCCAATTGTGCAGTGAGAGTCATCAGAGATGGCCTGTAGGAAGCTCAGCCCTCTGGGTGGGGCAGTATCCGGAGGAGGTGGGTGTCTGGATCCTCTGCCTGCTGTGGTGGTGAGGCTGAGTCCAGAGCTTAGACCTGTCGGGGTTTGCTCTGGACAGGGGGTCACACACACTTCTCTAGCTGGGGTCTGAAGACCACACAGCTTGGGCACTTCCAGGTCCCCATGTGCTTACAGATGCTGAATTCTGTGACCTGACCCCTCTACTCACTGATCCCTCCCACCCACCCCCATTTTTTTTGTTTTTGAGACAGAGTCTCATTTTTTCTCCCTCTGTAGAATGCCATGGCGTCATAGCTCACAGCAACCTCACACTCTTGAACTTAAGAAATACTTTTTTTTTTGAGACAGAGCCTCAAGCTATAGCCCTGGGTAGAGTACCCTAGCCTCACAGCTCACAGCAACCTTCAACTCCTGGGCTTAAGTGATTCTCTTGCCTCTGCCTCCCAAGTAACTGGGTTTACAGGCACCCACCACAGCGCCCGGCTATTTTTTGGTTGCAGCCGTCATTGTTGTTTGATGGGCCCAGGCTGGATTCGAACCCACCAGCTCAGGTGTATGTGGCTGGCTCCTTAGCCGCTTGAGCCACAGGCATCGAGCCAAGAAATGCTGTTCCCTCAGCCTCCCAAGAAGCTGGGACTTTAGGTGCCCACCACAATGCCAGGCTATCTTTCAAAGATGGGGTCTTGCTCTTGCTCAGGCTGGTCTTGAACTCCTGAGCTCAAGCAATCTGCCCACCTTGGCCTCCCAGAACTCTAGGATTACAGGCATGAGCCACAGTACACAGCTTCCCTCCTCATTTTTTTAAGGTCACAGTGTCTAGCTCATTTCTGGAAAAGCTGACAGTGACATACTTCTGACAGCACTGGTGTGATCTGGAGAGCTGAGATGTACCTTGCGGGAGAGTCTGACCAAGCTTCTTCTCTGCACTCTCGTCTCCACACCAGCCTTGTCACGGTGATAAGCCATGAGCTGTGTCCCCATCGGTGTACATAATATTCTCCCTCTCCACCTTCTAGAGAAGGGATCGTGGAATATTCCCCAGGAAACATTCTGAGCAAAGAAGAAGCTGGGAATCACTTAATGTCAGAACAGAATTCCTAGGAGATGCCCAGGACCTGGGCACAGTCCAACAGTGGCAGATACCTAACATTGAGGGTCTCTGCCCTTTCCCCCAGGGTCAGCTGCTAGTCACATTCTCAATCAGGCTCTGGTCACCTCACAGGGGTGCTGGGCCAGACACTGACCTGAGTCAGTGAAGGGCCTCCTGAGATGGTCACATTGTCCCTCCTTCCCCTGCTGGCTCCTGCTGGCTGCTCACTGGCCCAGCACTGGACATGTCCTCAGGGATGATGCTCAGTTGAAAATCAGGTAAAGGAAAGGGACAGAGTGATTGGGCACAAGGCTGGAGACTGGTCAGGTGAGCACTGACATGGGGGGTGACTTGGGTGAGTAGATGTAGGGAGGGCGCAGGTGGTTTGCATTTTCTAGTCTTTCATAAATTCTAACTGTTGATCTCATACAAACTTACTTAGGTATGATACAGCTCACAGTAAACTAAATAGAGAAAATTAAAATACATTGCACATAAATTCTGGTACTTTCCCAGACTGTATAGGGAGGGTCTCAGAACACATCTGGAAGAGGGAAGGTTTCCATGAACTGGTGTAAGGATAAGGGGAGAGGAGAGACCTCACCCTCATTTTGGAGGTCATGGTGGCCATTTCAGCCAGAATTCTGAAGGAGACAGGAGGAGACACAGACGCTGCCTGAGGCAGGTAAAGCCCCTCCTGCCGACCTGGTGACACTGAGCTGGGACTGCCGCCCCTCCCTGCTCCAGCTGCACAGCCAGTGCCCCTCAGAGGGTAGGAGGGGAGCAGGGAAAATGCACCCCACGAGAGAACTCCTGGGAGGCCTCAGGGTGAGAGCAGAACCAAGACCCCCTTCTCCCAGGGTTGTTCTTAACAATGAATATTATAGTTCAATTTCTTCCTAGGAAATGATGGTGATGGCAGAACCTCCTGCCTTCAATCCTGTATGGACCCTCTGCCCTTGGATGGCCACAGAAGAAGACACCTCAGGCTGAAGGAGAGCCAGTCAGCTGGTTGTGTTGTGCCCAAATGCGAGAGAAAACGCCCACACTCTGAGTTCACATTAGGTCTAGCGTCCTTTCTTGGCTAGCCAACCAAGATGGAGTCATATCCTCAAACTCTTGGCCCCCTTTACACAGGTATAGGTTTTTTATACCCTTCTTTCAGTTGGGGAGGGGATTGGAATTCCTACTGCAAAGCAGTTTACAGACTCAAACCGCAAATTTAATTCTATAGGGCAGGGGGTCTGATTCCAAAATCAAAGAGAACCACCTGGTGTTTTACAATGACCTGCATCCTGAGCAGAGGGCAGGTTGGGATCCAGCATTAAAGAGAACCCCCTGGTGTTTTACAAGGGCCTGCATCCTGGGCTAATCTGCCCTGTTTCCACAGGGTAAGTTTATTTAACACTTCCCATTTCTGCAAGGCCTAAGTGCCCAGGGACAGGTCTTAAGAAAGTGGGGATTGTGGGATGAGAGAGTGCAAGATGGGGCCCATCTGGCCTTCTCAGTAGGAGCTCACCAGATGTGCCACATTCACACACAGATTAATATCTGTGAAAACTACAGATGAAGTTCTGATAGATGCTGCTGTGTAAGTGAGCCTGGAAAACATCCTGAGAGAAAGCAGATGACCCAGGGCCACCTACTGTAGGACTCCAGATGTGGGGCTGCCCACCACGGGGACATCCACAGAGACAGACAGTGTGGATGGCAGGGGACTGAGGAAGTGGGGACAGGGTGTGACAGCTAAGGGGCGAGGTGCTAGTGTGGTGGGTTTAAGATGGGCTGGGGTTACACAGTGTTAAGGGGTGTATACACCCACGAACATGCTTAAACCACTGAATGGCACATCTTTAAATGGTGAAATTTGTGGAATGCGGATTATACTTCCCACCAAAATATAAAGGGCTAGGGGCTTTATGGATGCAACATCCTTTCAAGTGATTGAGAAAACAAATGAACTGGGAGCCCTGCCAAATGAGATATGTGTGCCAGCCACATAAGCCTAGGTGTCAGGTTCAAGCTTGGCCAAGGCCTGCTAAGCAACAATGACAACTACAACCAAAAAATGGCCGGGTATTGTGACAGGCACCTGTGGTCCCAGCTATTGGGAGGCTGAGGGAAGAGAATTGCTTAAACCTAAGAGTTTGAAGTTGCTGTGAGCTGTGATGCCACCACACTCTTCCAAGGGCGACAGCCTAAGACTCTGTCTCAAAATAAAAAAGAGAGAAAATGATTAAACTGCGGGCGCCTGTAGTCCCAGCTGCTCAGGAGGCTGAGGCAAGAGAATCGCTTAAGCCCAGGAGTTGGAGGTTGCTGTGAGCTGTGTGAGGCCACGGCACTCTACAGAGAGCCATAAAGTAAAACTCTGTCTCTACAAAAAAAAAAAAAGAAGAAAGAAAGAAAATGAGTAAACTTTGTACACACGTGCCTGTGTGTGTGGGTGTGTATATGGTATATATAAACACAGACAAATATATGTGTTTATGTGAATACACCTGTACATACATGACTCACATAGCCAAAAATATGTATCTATAAAGACATAAAAAGAAGGACAGGAACAAAGCATTTATGGGAAAATGTTAAATATTGGGGATTCTCGAAATAGGTGATTAAGGAGTCTTTTATACTATTTTTCTCAAAATTTCTTTAAACATGAAATTACTTCCAAATTAAACAGTATCAAAGAACACAGCGAATGAGAGCCTGAGCTTAGCAGTGAGGACCCGAGTGAATTCACAGCAGGTTTTGGTCTCACTTCCCCATGAACTCGCCCCACTGTGTAGAGTGTAACCGCTCCTGTATGAACCGCAGTAATAATCACCCTCGTCCTCAGGGAGGACCCCAGAGATGGTCAGGGAGGCCGTGTTGCCAGACTTGGAGCCAGAGAAGCGATCAGGGATCCCAGAGGGCCGAGTGCTGACATCATAAATCAGGAGTTTCATGAGTGTGCCCGGGCGCTGTTGGTACCAGGAGACATAGTTATACCCCCCAACATCATTGCTGGTCCCAGTACAGGAGATGGTGACCGACTGTCCAGGAACTCCCGACATGGAGGAAGGCTGAGTCAGGCCAGACTGGGCCCAGGATCCTGAAAAGAGAAGAAAACACAGGCTGGTGAGTCAGTGCTGGGCCCCAGGGAAAACTTAGGAGATGCAGAACAAGGGTCAGCCCTGAGGTCCCCAAGGACCCTTCCCTGGAGGTGTCACCTGTGCCCTGAGTGAGGAGGGTGAGGAGCACCAGTGCCCAGGCCATGCTGGAGATCTCCAGAGTGCTGCCCCTGAGATCGCCCCCAGGCCTTCCCAGCCCTCTCTTATCCCTGCCCAGGGGAGGGGGCCTCCATGCAAATCTGTGTCCTGAGCTGCCTCCTCCCCCACTCAGCCCTGGGCTCTGCACAGGGGGTTGAAATTCATTAATTGCATGTTCTGATGGCAGCAACTTGAATGTTTTACATGTGTTTCACATGGGAGGGAAAGATGTGCTGACTTCCCACTACTTGGGCCCTTTAATTTACAAGTGGAGGGGGGAATGAGAGAACCAAACCAATGCCATATTTGAGAGAACCAGACCGATACCATCTTAAGGTTCAGAGCCATTTTGTCTAAAACCAATGAGTCACTGTGAATTGCTGGTTTGGGGGCCTTGAGTCATCAGCGTCCAATCAGAAACTGCCTCCTGGAATGGGCCATACGCAGGACCAGTAGTGACCAATCCAGAAGCGATCCCTTTGTTTAACTTGTATACACCTACTTTGCTGTGCTATCCAATAAAAATACCCCTGTTCTAGGGCTCAGGGCTCCTGGCTCAGATCCATTGTAATGGAGACCCCAGGAGTCCAAGCTCAAACTTGCAATAAAACGGCTCTTTTACTTTTGCATCGGATTCAGCTCTTTGGTGGTCTTTCTGGGGGATTTCGACTGGGCACAACAATCCTAGTCAGCTTCTGGCCCTTCAGTGTCTCTGCTGTGAGATGACCATGTCTCTGTGGCCTGACTAGGCCTGGGACAGCCCTGCAGTGCCCTCTTCTGGGCACAGGCACATTGGGGCTCTCCACTATTAGGAAATGAAGCCTCACACACTGTGGAAACACCTGCTATGGTGCTGAGTCAGGTCTCCCCAGCTGTAGACGGTCCCCATCCCTGCTCCCACCGTTTGTGCTGAACCATCTGCAGCACTGAATCCCCCAAGCACATCAGTCACCTCAGGCCACCCACCCACAGGCCCTGTGCGGCATCGAGGGGGACACAGGAGGAACCAGGTGTCCCAAGCAGAGCCAGAGTCCTGAGCCTGAGTCTGTGTCTCTGAATTACACCCTCCCAGGTGTGGCCAGGGGTTTGTCCTTTCTGGGCCTCAGGTTCTCAGCCTGGGAAATGAGGACGGCCAGGTCCACTCTGCAGGGTGGTGATCCGAGGGGCTATGACCAGAGGTCAGGAGGGGGAGGTGGACACCACACCTTTCTGTGAACATCACAGTCACACTTTCTAAGAACTTCGGCTTGATGGGAACATTTCATTTCATTGTACTCTGATTCATCTCCCATAAACATCAGGGAGATGACTGCGTCCTGCTTTCTGGGTCCCCCATCTCAGCACCCCACAGGCCCCGCCCGGCTGACTCCCCCACCTGCGCTGAGGAACAAGCACAGACATTCAGCGAATACGTGTGTT
Source organism: Nycticebus coucang (assembly GCF_027406575.1). Lineage (NCBI taxonomy): Eukaryota > Metazoa > Chordata > Mammalia > Primates > Lorisidae > Nycticebus > Nycticebus coucang. The sequence goes on from NC_069783.1 coordinate 131,831,371, forward strand.
CGTTTATTTCCTCTAATACGTTTGCACCTTTTCCCTTTCCCTGTTTTCTTTTCCTGCTGCCAGTGGTACAATTCCTTTAATACCATCAGTCCCCATGACCATGAACGAGCTCAGCTTCCACTGCACACTGGAACACACGCTGCCCTGTCTCCCCTCTGGGACCGTCGATCAAACCACGGCAAGTGCATGAAGCAGCCATTTGAAGCCAGGACAATTAAATCACACATAAATGACACAGCATTTCAAATGGCACAGAACTACTGTGGGGTTTCCAGTCTCTCTTGGTGCCTGTGCCTTGAGTCCAGGGCAGCCCCACAGCTAAAGGAGCACAAACCTGAAAACAGAAGGTGACCAGGACAGCCCTGCTGATCAGACTGGGGGGAGGGAGGGGACGTTTTTGATGATCACTATGGGTGGGAAAATTCACACTTTGTTTTGCCTTATTTTCTCTCTCTCCATTTTACACTCTCCCATATACTCTGTCCGGTGGTAGCAGTGACACTGGAATTAACAAGAAATTTCCATTTTTATTACAAAGACTGTTTTCCCCTGAGGGCAGCACAATACCCAATGGCATTTTCCTTCCCTCCTGACAACTGGCTCCTAAAAAGGGTTCGTTAAGAAACTTGCTGCTGGTGGCACCTGTGGCTCAGTGGGTATGGTGCCGGCCCCATTTCAAGGGTGGTGGGTCGAAACCCGGCCCCGGCCAAACTGCAACCAAATAATAACCGGGCATTGTGGCGGGCGCCTGTACTCCCAGCTACTCAGAAGGCTGAGGCAAGAGAATCACCTAAGCCCAGGAGTTGGAGGTTACTATGAGCTGTGAGGTTCTACCAAGGGTGATAAAGTGAGACCCTGTCTCTACAAAAAACAATAATAAAAGAAGAAAGAAAGAAAAGAAACTTGCTGTCCTGCAAAGTAACTAAAGTTCCTGTGTTTGGACAAAGGGACCAACCAGGAAAAGCCCAGGGATTTGAAAACACTAAGAGAGTGTGCTCTGGGGTGAGCTCAAAACTCCAGTGTGTACCTCGTATCTGAATTCCTGTGTGTGCATGGATCTGGGCATAGATGGGATGGGAAAGGCTTGGAGAGCAAAAGTAATAGGGAGACTCCTATTCAGATACTACGGAGAGCACTCAGTGCTGCACACACGAGAGAGATGTGAGCACCAGAGCAAAGGTGAGTCAAATCCAACACATGTGGAAAACACACTCCACAGAAGACGGTTTGGAATTTATAGCCTGAACCTTCCTCCCCTTAGCACTTTGCCTGCCCTCACTCCACTGTCAATGTATGATGTAAAGGACCCATAGTTTCATGAAATAATCTGGGATAAAACCCCAAATCCCCTGACATACTGAAAGCAGGAGCACATCAAGTGACATAGGAGACGCAATCAACAAGTGACTAGGCAGAGATAACACGTGGTCTTATCTGAAAGAGGCTTTAGAGCAGCTACTACAAAATGACCCAGGAAACAAGAGAGAACACTGTTGAAGTCAATGGTAAGAAAGGACCTGAAAAACAGTCAGTGATACAAGAGAAAATAAAGTGGAGCTGCTAAAAAACAGTAAACCCAAACTAGTGCTGCTGAAACCACCTTACACACGACAGAAGAAAACCTTAGGGACTTTGAGGCCAAAGCAACAGAACATAATGAAAGTGAAGCACAGAGGGGGAAAAAGATCCCCCCCTAGCAAAGAGAAACATAGGGGGCAGACCTGGGATGACGCATGATGCCTTATGCTTGTCATTCAATCTCAAAAGACGAAGAAACAGAAGAAATACGGGCAACATAACCGAGCAATCCTCTTGGAAGCTATTAGCTAAAAGGTTCAAGAAGTTCAATGAGTTTGAACGATCAAGATGGCGCTCAAAAGTTCATTTTTGTTTTGAAAAAGATGCTTGTAGAGCCTTCTCTGAGCTTCAGTGACTGCTCAATTGTTAACAAAACCTGGACAGTGGAAGTTTATTCCCTGAAGAGTCTACCATGAACTTCCTTTCACTTGTTCCCCTCTGCTCTCACTGCACCATTTGCACCAATGAATTTCTCTTGCCCGCTGAGGAAGCAGGACTCACATCACAGCATAGGAGGTAACCCATGTCCAAAGAGCCACACTCATATGGGTCACAGTCAAAATGCAACAGGTGAAGACAGCTTCAGTGGCTGCATTGCACGTGACGGACACAGGCCTGACTGTTCCTCCCTGAAACTCCGCTCAACTTCAGGAAGTGTTAAGAACACACATCCACCAACAGGAATGTCAGAGACATGAGCAGAGGGAACAGCACAGACTTGGAAGGAGGGAGCAGGGGGACCAGAGTTACCTAGATTAGTCCTAACACATGAGGTCAGACAATGAAGTTCACAGACTCACCCTAGAATAGGGCTACATACCTCATTTCTGAATATCCCACAGTTACGGTGGGGTTTCTCCCTCGGGAAGCCATGCAGGGATGCCAACACCTAGTCCACCCTTCAAAGAAAGTTTGGGACTCTTTCTGGAATGGCCATCAGGACTGTCATGGTCCAAGGAGTGACCAGTGAGTATGGGAACTCACCCTGGGACAAGTACTCCAGGCCTCATTGAGGACTATCACTGCAGTGACCTCAGAAGTCCTCCCCTTGGCCATCTGGTGACCATAGTAATGTTCAGCAGCGAGGTAGGCAGCACTTTTTAAAGCATGAATTAGTGAGTTTCATTATCTGATGTCACAGCTCCTTCCCAAATGTGTGGTGAGAGCCACCAGAGATGGCCTGTAGGAAGCTCAGCCCTCTGGCTGGGGCAGTGATGGTGAGTGTGATGTAGAAGGCTGAGAGTTAGGGAGGAGGTGGGAGTCTGGATCCTCTGCCCCTTGTGGTGGTGAGGCTGAGTTCAGGTTAGACCTGTCAGGGTTTCCTCTGGACGGGGGTCACACACACTTCTCTGCTTGGGGACAGGAAGACTAGACAGTGGGGTCACTTCCAGGGACCCATGTGATTGTGGATGCCGAGTTCTCTGACCAGCCCCTTCCACTCACTGTTCCCTTCTCCCCCCATTTATTTTTTTCCTTGAGTCTCACTTTGTCACCCTCAGCAGAATGACATGGAGTCATAGCTCACAGCAACCTTAAACTCTTAGGCTCAAGTGATCCTCTTGCCTCAGCCTCTCAAGTAACTCAGACGACAGGCACCTGTCACATCACCCAGGTATTTTTCAAAGATGAGGTCCCACTCTTACACAGGCTGGTCTAGACCTCCTGAGCTCAAGCAATCCTTCCACCTTGGCCTCCCAGAGTGCAAGGATTACAGGCATGAGCCACTGAGCCAGCTTCCCCTGTTTTTCAGGTGCAGCTAATTTCTGGAAAAGCTGACAGTGACACACTTCTGACAGCACTGGTGTGATCTGAAAAGATGACATGTACCCTGCAGGAGAGTCTTACCAGCTTCATCTCTGCACTCTCTTCTCCGCACCACGATGTCCTGGTCGTGAACCATGACCCATGTCCCCCTCAGCTTCTAAAATGTTCTCCCTCTCTACTTCCTAGGGAAGGGATCTTAGAATATTCCTCAAGAAGCATTCTGAGCAAAGAAGAAGCTAGGGATCACTTGATGCCTGCACAGAACTCCTAGGAGATGCCCAGTACCTGGACAGAGCCCAACAGTGGCAGATGCCTGACAGTGGGGAGGGGGTCTCTGCCCTTTCCCCCGGGTCAGTTGCTGGTTAGATCCTCAAGCAGGCTCTGGTCACCTCACGGGGCGCTCAGCCAGACACTGACCTGAGCCGAGTCCGATGCAAAAGCAAAAAAGCTGTTTTATTGCAACCTCGAGCTTGGACCCCGGGGTCTCTGTTACAACGGATCAGAGCCAGGAGCGCCGAGCTCTGGAGCAGGGGGGTTTTATGGTCCCACGCAGTGGGTGGGCGTGCACAGCTTGAAACAAAGGGGGTGCTTCTGGATTGGTTAGGTGGGGGGAGGGTTCCCTGATTGGTGGGCAGTTATCTCATGATTCTGGGCAATCACCTGGACTTGCCTGAAAGGTGAAATTTACTGAGTGAAATGGCGGGGGGTGGGAAAGTGAAACTTTTAAGATGGCGCTAGTCTGGTTCTTTCAGTCACATTGTCCTCCCTTTCTGCTGGTGGCTGCTCACTGGCCCAGCACTAGACGTGTCCTAGGGGATGATGCTCAGTTGAAAATCAGGTAAAGGAAAGAGACAGAGGGATTGGGCACAAGCTGGAGCCTGCTCAGGTGAGCACTGACATGGGGGGTGATTTGGGTGAGTAGATGTAGGGAGGACACAGGATGCATTTTCGAGTCTTTCATAATTCTAACTGTTCATCTCATAGACTCTTATTTAGGTATGATACATCTCACACTAAAATAAATAGACAAAATTAAAATAGATTGGACCTGAATTCTTGTAGTTTGGCAGACTATGTAGGGAGGGTTTCAGAACACAACTAGAAGAGGGAAGGTTTCCGTGAACAGGTGCAATAAGGAGAGAGGAGAGACTTCATCCCCATTTTGGAGGTCATGGTCACCAGGTCACTCAGAATTCTTGAAGGAGACAGGAGGAGACACAGACGCAGCCTGGGGCAGGCAAAGCCTCTCCTGCTGCCCTGGTGACACCGAGCTGGGACTATGATCCCTCCCTGCTACTGCCACACAGCCAGTGCCTCTCAGAAGGCAGGAGGGGAGCAGGGAAGGTGCACCCCACGGGGGAACTCCTGGGAGGCCTCAGGGTGAGAGCAGGATCAAGACCCGCCTTCTCCCAATGTTGTTCCTAACAATGAATATTACAGTTGAATTTCTTCTTGGGAAGTCATGGTGTCGGCAAGATCTCCTGCCTTCAATCCTGTACAGACACTCTGCCCTTGGATGGCCACGGAAGAAGACACCTGGGCTGAAGGAGAGCCGGTCAGCTGGTAGGAGCTGACCAGATGTGGCACATTCACACACAGGTTAACATCTGTGGTAACTGCACATGAAGTTCTGATGGATGCTGCTGTGTGAGTGAGCCTCAAAACATTATGCTGAGTCAAAGAAGCTGGGACAGAGGGCCACCTACTGTAGGGTGTGGGGTCTGCCCACCACGGGAACCTCCACAGAATCACACAGTGTGGATGGGATGAGACAGAGGAAGTGGGGACAGGTGTGGGGACATCTGTGGGGGGGAGGTGCTTCAGTTATGGGTCTTAAGATGGGCTGGGATTAGAGAGTGTTAAGGGGTGTGTATACCCATAAATGTGCATAAGCCACTGAATTGCACATCCTTCATCTTTTACAAATGGTGAATTTGTAGAACATGTATTATATTCCTTCCAAAAATATAAAGGGCTACGGGCTTTTTTTTTTAGGGACAGAGTCTTATTTTGTTGCCCTCGGTAGAGTGCCGTCGCATCACAGCTCATGGCAACCCCCAGCTCTTGGGCTTAGGCGATTCTCTTGCCTCAGCCTCCCAAGTAGCTGGGACTATAGGCACCCACCACAATGTCCAGCTATTTTTTTTTTGTTGTTACAGTTTGGCTGGGGCCAGGTTCGAACCTGCCACCCTGGGTATATGGGGCTGGTGCCCTACTCACTGAGCCACAGGGGCCTCCTGGGGCTAGGGGCTTTATGGATACAACATACTTTCAAGTGGTTTAGACAATGAATAAACTTTGTATGCATGTGCCTGTGTGTGTGGGTGTGTATATATGATATATATAAACACAAACAAATATATGTGTTTCGAATGATGACTATATCTGTACATATATAACTCAGATATCCAAAAATATGTATCTATAAATACACAAAAAGAAGGAGAGGAACAAAGCATTTATGGGAAAGCATTATGGGAAATATTGGGTATTCTCAAAATAGATGACTAAGGAGTCTTTTATACTATTTTTGTCAAAATTTCTTTAAACATGAAATTACTTCCAAATAAAACAATATCAAAGAACAGAACAAATGAAAGCCTGAGCTTAGCAGTGAGGACCTGAGTGAATTCAAAGCAGGTTTTGGTCTCACTTCCCCATGAACTCGCCCCACTGTGTAAAGTGCCATCACTCCTGTATGAACAGCAGTAATAATCAGCCTTGTCCTCAGCGAGGACCCCAGAGATGGTCAGGGAGGCCGTGTTGCCAGACTTGGAGTCAGAGAAGCGATCAGGGATCCCGGAGGGCCGAGTGCTGACATCATAAATCAGGAGTTTCATGAGTGTGCCCGGGCGCTGTTGGTACCAGGAAACATCATTATACCTCCCAACATCATTGCTGGTCCCAGTACAGGAGATGGTGACCGACTGTCCAGGAGACCCGGACATGGAGGAAGGCTGAGTCAGGCCAGACTGGGCCGAGGACCCTGAAAAGAGAAGAAAACAAAGGCTGGTGAGTCAGTGCTGGGCCCCAGGGGAACCTCAGGAGCAGCAGAAACAGGGACAGGCCTGAGGTCCCCCAGGCCCCTTCCCTGGAGGTGTCACCTGTGTCCTGAGTGAGGAGGGTGAGGAGGACTAGAGCCCAGGCCATGGTGGAGACCCCCAGAGCGCTGCCCCTGAGAGCACCCCTGGGCCTGGCCAACCCTCTCTTATCCCTGCTCAGGGGAGGGGCCTCCATGCAAATCTGTGCCCTGAGCTGCCTCCTCCCCGCACTCTGCCCTGTTCTGGACTCTGAGACTCCTATGTTCCTGCACAGCACGGCTCTGCAGTGGGGATTGAAACTCCTTGATGAGGGTTTTAAAAATTAAGATCAAAGCCTCTGAGGATACTGAGGATATAGGGCCAGACCCAGGAGTGACTGCCCTTCCTAGTATGAGAACCCCAGGGGTTCCCACCTGAGGGTGTCAGGATCTGCCCTATCTCCACTTTGAGTGGGTGAGGTGAGGACAGGGCCTCATAGTGACTGGGAGGATCTAATCTTGACAAGCACTAGAGGCCAAGTTGGGGTCCCTTCATTCTCCCTCAGCCTTCTCCAGGCTCCCCTCAGCTAGGACAAGGCCTCATCATCCATTTGTCCCCAACTTCTACAGCAATATGTGGCCTGGAGGCATTTATCTGTCCTTCCTGAAAAGGATGTGTCAGGCACTGTGCAGAGCAGGCTGTGAGACTGGCAGAGCCCTCCCAGCCTGGGGAACATTCAGAGAATGAGCCCCCAACTCTGCTCCTCCATTCTCAAAGCTGCCAGTTTCCTGTCTTCATGCTCTCTCTGCCAGAAGTCACGGAGCCCTTTCTTTGTCCAGTTAACTATGCAGAGACCCTCGTGATCTTGTAACATGTTAATGAAGTTCAGTAGACACTACTAAATCATGTAGTTCTTCCTTTGTTTCATCAATTATCCTGAGATCCTCCAGTTCTTGCCCTTCTTACTTCTTATCATTCGTTAATGAAGTGAGTAGAAACCATTAACATGATGATTTGTTTTTATTAAAGTCATTTATATTTTCCAATTGTACTGTAGGACCAAAATTATGTCTTCTGTTTATGCTATTTCCCCATATTGTCTATGCTACTTCCCTCTGGACAACCCTGTAAAGATACTATAACATAAAGCTGATTATGTGCTTTGGGGCTGGCTGCAACCATCAGCTCCGTCAGCCCTCCCAATCTCATCCTTGGTTTCCGTGTCTTCTCTTATGCTGTATGTTCCTCATTCCCCACCAATTCCACTATGGTTCGCTCCCCTTCCCAGCCCTAGATCACGACAGGGCACCACAGACACAGGGCACACCTGTGGCCAGCATGTCACTCAGGTGTTCTTGTGGGGGAGGCAGCCTCAGAACTTTGCAGAGTCCCTTGTGACCCATGTGACTCCCTGCCCCAATCCAAGCCTCGGCTGCCCCTGCAGGCCTCAGAGAGAGGGTCCTAGCCCCAGGGTGGCAGCTGAGTGGGGCTGGAAGTCCCTGCTCTGCTCCCTCTCTTCCTCCAGCCCAGGCCCAGGCTCCCTGGTGGCTTCCAGCTCCCTCCAGCTGCTTGGCCTTGGTGCTCACAGCAGGCCCTCACCCTCCCCGCAGGACATCCTACCTGATCCCAGGACTGACTTGTTCTGGGTCTGTGCTCCTGAGGCAGCTCTGGGCTCAGGCCTGAGGAAAAGACAGGTGTCAATTTAGGCAGGTGAGTCACAAACCTGGGTGACAGTGAAAGGACCAAGCTAACTCCATTTGTTAAAACTAACTCCATTTTGTCTCACAGCCTTCACTGACCCCACTTTGCCCCACAGCCTTCAATTTACAGCTGCGTACCAAAGGTGATAGGCAACCTGCTTCCTCCTCCACCCCTGGGCTCCAGAGTGTCTGCCCCTAGCGATAACAGCCCCCACCCTCAATAACAGCCCCCGCCCTCGGCCCCAGTAGTAGTAAATCTTTCCCCTAAGCAATCAGCCCAACTCAAACATTATTTAGGTCCCTAAGCCCCTACTCCCCCCCCCTCCGGCTTTTTTCTTTTCTGTATCCTTAAAACTGCTCTTCCCTCTGAGGGTCAGGGCTTCTCTCTGCCCTCCTGCTGTGGCAGGAATGAGAAGCCCAGACTCGAGTCTGTGAATAAACGGCTCTTTTGCTTTTGCATTGGACTCAGCTCCTTAGTGGTCTTTGTGAGGGATTTCAAGATCTGGGCATAACAACAGCAAGGGACAAGCAAGAGACACACTGGCAACCAGACATGTCGAAGGAAATTTTGCAGCATGAGGGAGGGAGGGCCGGGAGTGCCCCATGCGTGGGGGTCACGGGCCTGGGGACTCGGATTGGGGTGGGCTTCCAGGCTTCAGCTCCAGCGAACTCTGCTCTGGGCACATCTGGATATCACATCTGGATATCACAGAGGACAAGGAGCCTTCTTCCTACTGCCAAGCTTTGTGCACTTTGAGACCACCTCCTGGGGAGTGCGGGGCTCCCTCCATACAGCCCCTCTGTGAATGGGGATTATGTTCTCCCCATTCACAGAGAAATGGTTAACCTAGTGCGTTTTTCCAGAAAGAGGTGAATTTGGCTGCAAAAGATAAAATGGAAATCTCCACTCAGGGAATGGCCTGGACACTATGGGTGTGAATATTCAGTGGAAACTCCTTTATTTATTTTATTTTATTTTTCAGGGTTTTGTTTGTTTTTTGGCTGGGGCTGGGTTTGAACCCACCACCTCCAGCATGTGGGGTTGGCACCCTACTCCTTTGAGCCACAGGTGCCGCCCTGAGACTCCTTTCGCGTCACTGTTCATATCATGTGAGAGACATGCTCCAGGTCACAGAAAGGGGGTGTTTGGCTGAGAATGAGCTGAGCTGCCTGGTGGCCCCAAGGAGGCTGAAGAAAGGGGTAGGTGAGGACAGGAGGGGGAGGGGGCAGTGATGGTTTGGCATTGAAGACTATTGTTTGCATCTGTGTTACACATGAACATGTTTATTGTTTTAGACATTAGGTAATAATGTCTATTGTTTAAGATCTTACTAAAATGATAACGGGTGACAGCTGCCCAGAAATCACCCAGCCGCTGTGTGGGACTCAGGGGCCTGGGGATTGAATCCCGTGTCATGGGCTGACTGGAGACTCCTCTATGCACTCCAGGCGTCTGTGTGTTTCCCCAGGAGACAGACTCTGCTCTTCACAAACAGCCACCTCTGCTCTGTGTGGTGTTCTGGTACCTCCAGGAGCAACCTCAGGACTCCCCATGCTGCAGGGGGCCCTGTTCTTATTTAATTTGGTTTTGGATTTTTGTGCCAAGGAAGTGACTCCTAAGCAAGAGGCACAACTGTCACCAACAGGGAGGTAAAAATGATATTTTTACAAAAAGTGATGAATAATAAATAAGCCACAGCAAACAAATTCAAAATAGACAAAAATCAATGTCTATTTTCTTATCTTTCAGGCATAATTTGATCTAATAATTTCTTGTACATTAGCAATTTTTTTTGTACAATAGCAATTTTATAAAAAGTAAAAAAAAAAAAAAAAAACCTGAATGGTGCTACAAAAATGAGTGGAGGCGTGTAATTCAGGAATTCAGTCATCCATGAGGGGAAATGTTGGTTCCCTTGGACAGCAAATCACTGGTGGACATTGTGATGATGATCACCCCAAATCACCTTTAACTAAAGTGACCCTTCTCTCTCTCTCTATGTTACAAAGAAAGAGTTAGTACCTGGGGAAAACGCAGGCAGAGCTTTTCACTGTTTGAGTCTCCACATATACAAGGCTGTTGCACCTCCAGGCACAGTCCTGTTCAAACAAAGGTTAGCTACAGTATTTCTTTTCTTTTCTTTTCTTTTTTCTTTTTCTTTTTTTTTTCTTTTGAGACAGAGACTCCCTTTGTCGCTCTCTGTAGAGTGCTTTGGTGTCACAGCTCACAGCAACCTCCAATTCCTGGTCTTAGGCGATTCTCTTGCCTCAGCCTCTCAAGTAGCTGGAACTACAGGCCGGAACTACAGGCTGGAACTACAGACACAACGTCCGGCTATTTTTTTGTTGCAGTTTGGTGGGGGCCGGGTTCGAACCCACCCTCAGTATATGGGGCTGACACTCTACTCACTGAGCCACAGGCACTGCCCCTCTACAGGATTTCTTTATAAAACTCCCTGTGATAAATACAGTGATAACCTCTCCAGAGGGAATCGTGCTCCGGACATTTAAGGGGCGTGATCCTGGAAGAGGCAGTGGCGGCAGCCTAAGGAATGGCTCGTCTACTTGTCCTGTGATGGTCCCAATCCCGGTGTCGGACTCCAGGAGCAGACTTCGCTGAGTGTCAGAGGAAAAGCTGAGCAGAGTTCACTCGGCCTCCTACTGGTGTCTCAGGGACACACACCCTGTGAACGGGCACAGCCTCTGCCCAGCCTCACACGGTCATGGGGCCAAGCCTCGGGACACCTTTCTGTGTCTCCTACAACAGAGGCCCCTCCCACAGGGGCGTCTCCTATAACAGAGGCCCCGCCCACATGGGGGTGTCTCCTACAACAGAGGCCCCTCCCACAGGGGCGTCTCCTATAACAGAGGCCCCTCCCACAGGGGCTGTGACCCGTCTCCTCAGGGATCCCTGTGGTCTCTGCTCCAGCCCAACCTGATCAAAGCCCGGAGTTTCTCAGGCAGCGCCTGTGCCTCAAAGGAGTAGGACACCGGCCCCATATACCAGAGGTGGTGGGTTCTAAACCCAACCCTGGCCATAAAAAGAACAACAACAAAATATAAAAAAAAAAAAAAAGAATTTTCTCAAGGGTAAATAAGAAAGCAAATGGAGGGTGGTGCTTGTGGCTCAAGGAGTAGGGCGCCGACCCCATGTACTGGAGGTGGTGTGTTCAAACCTTGCCCCAGCCAAAAACTGCAAAAAAGAATAAATAAATGAAAATAAAAATTTAAAAAAAAAAGGTTTTCTTTCTTAAAAAAAAAAATAAGAAAGCAAATGGAAAAGCAGTGGGAAAAATACCCGAATTTTGTGGACACCGTGAGAAAAGCTGAATTGGGTAAGGTGACCAACTACCTTGCTTTTCCTGGCATGAACCTATTCCCAGACTTGAAATTTGCAGTAAGAAAACCAAGGAGTGTCACACGCTAACCAGGATGGGTTTTCACCCTACCATAATTTCTACAGGGTAAGCCCAGGTTCACTTGGGAGTCCATCAAACTCTCACATAGTCACTTGTATATGTGTGAACTGAGTGATTCCTCGTAATGTGGATTCCAGCTAGAAAGTGCTTTGGTTCTACCTGGAAATCTGAAATCTTGATTATCCCTGAGAAATAAGGGCTAGACTCACCAAATGCCTCTTCCTTATGGAACAAAGGAGCATTTGAGAAGAGCCCACCCTGAGGTGGAGACACTCCCCATGACTGTTTCCAGGAAATGAATTGAGAGGAGAGGCTAAGGGGCTGGGCTTATATAACTACTTTCACTCAAATTCTCACCCCCTCAGCCCCCTGCATATCAATCAAAGACAAAGACACTAAAAATTAATCCTTCCCTTTGTCCTCATGCCCTCAGTGACATCTGCAGATCTATCCTGAGATATTGTCACTTAGGAGATATGCAGAGAAACAGCCATCAACATGGCCATTCTTCCTAGAGCGTGGTGGACACAGAGTTAATGAGACAAGGTCACACCTGGACAACTGGATCTAGGCTGCAATGCGGGTGGGGGATTTCCCTGAGAACTGGAGGAGCTGCCCTGAGTAGACACCTGCTGGTCACTGTCTTCCTGACTTTGAAGAGTTAGAAAAAGCTGCCTGTTCAAGGACCACGTCACACTGAGAGGAAGCCGTCACACTGAGAGGAAGCCGGCCCTGCAGTAGAACATCAACCAGAGAGCAGGTTGATTTGCAAATCGCATTGTGGGAGGGGAGAGGCAGGTGGGAGGAGAGAATTCTCAAGGTCATGAACATGAAGGCCCCTCCGCACAGGGCAGAGGAAGCATCTTCATAACAGAGCGAGAACTTGTCAGTGCAGAGACAGGTGTGGGTCTCACTTCCTCGTGAACTTGGACCACTGTGGGAAGTATAGCTGTGTGCAGATGACTGACAGTAATAGCCTCATCCTGGGCCTGGGCCGACTGATGGTCAGGGTGGCTCTGTTCTGTGATCTGGAGCCAGAGAATCTTTCAGGGATCCCTGAGGGCCTCTTGCTGCTACTATGGATGACCAGCACATAGTAGCTGGCCTGGCCTCTGTTGGTACCAGTTTGTAACATAGGTTCTCATGATGTCTCCCTGGCAGGTGATCCTGGCCATCTATCCCAAGGCCACAGACATTGCAGGTACCTGAGTCAGCTCAGAGGAGGCCACAGAGCCTGCAAGAGAGGACAGGACAGGTGACTCTGAGGAAGAGGGTCTCATTCTCAGAGGGCCCCACACTCTGCAGTATCCCCTGTGCTGAGCTGAAGGCCATGGCCAGGCTGACCCCTGGTGCTGTGGGGGCTGAACCAGGGTGCAGCACCTGTGCAGAGAGTGAGGAGGAGGAGGAGGAGAGGGGTATAGGCCATGGTGAGACTTCCAGAGCTCTGCCTCTGAGCCTACAGCAGAGGAGGAGCCTACAGGCCTCTCTTATCAGAAAAGGGGGAGTCTCTTCATGCAAATCCACTTCCTTCCCTTTGCCCAGGGGGACAGAGAATGAAGATCTATCTGCAACTGCAGGGGTTCTATCTGAGCCTTAGTCTGAGACCTGAGCCTGAGGGCGTCATGCTGGTCATTCCCCAAGTTCAAAAGAAGGGCCAGGGTGTCAGGAGGGCAGAGTGGATTTCACCTGACAATAAGGAGCTCAAAGGAATCATGAGTCCTGCCCTTTGCACTTGAGCTTTACCAGGGGACTTGAGTTATCAGGGTCTACAAACTAAGGCCACAGTGTCCCCTGGTGTCCACAGGAGGAATGTCACCCTGCATCCTACATGTTGGTGCAGGATGACTACTTCTGAGCTTAATTCTGAGGTTTGACACCCTCCATCTGAGAGGCCATTCCTAATAACCCTGCAGCAGTTGACGCTCACAGCACAGTCTCTCCTGTGGTCTGCTGATGGGGAACAGCATCAGGAGCTGATGTGATTTCCCAGAGGCCACAGACCGTAGGGAGTGGGGTCAAGGTGTTGCCACACAGCACTGCCCCAGAAGATGGTGCCCAGAGACAGCAGGGTTTATGGCAGATAAAGAGTTTATTCCAAAAAAAAAAAAAAAAAAGAGTTTATTCCACAGAGTGCTAAGCAGAAAGACAGGAGGAATTTTTTTTTTTTGGCTGGGACCAGGTTTGATCCCGCTACCTCCGGTGTGTGGGGTCAGCACCTTACTCCTTTGAGCCACAGGAGCCACCTAAGACGGGAGGAAATTCTCAAATCTGCCTCCCAAGTACTGGGGAGGCAGGGTTTTAAAAGACAGGTGAGTAGAGGGTTAGGCAGCCAGGGTCTGCTAATTGGCTGGGTTCAGGGTGGACATCATGGGTCGCTGTCTGCGTGGGTCATCCGAGCCATTGGAATGCAGGACCTGAAAGATATCTCAGAAACTGCCCCTAGGTTCCAGACAGGTGAGGTTAACTACACAGAGACGTTGAGAATCTTTATGGCTGCCAGCTGTGCCCTCTAGAGAAGGAATTACAGGCCAACAAGGGGCAGTGACTGTTACCAACCAAACGGGGGGGACAGTGGCAAATTATTATCATTATTTTAGCTAAGCCTGTTCTACTACAGACTTTGGGGACCCTACCCTGATCCTCTCCTTGGACACTTTCATCAGTTAGTAAGGACAGTTTCAAAGGCTCCATCCAGGAGACTCAGTGCACAGAGCCTGACTCTCCAGCCCCTCCCTGCCCTGCTCCAACCCTGAGCCTCACCTCCTCCCACTTCATCTCAGCTCTCCAGTCCCTCTCCTCACCACCCTGTCATGTCTAACCAGGTACACTGCCCTCCCTGCGTGCTGGGGGCAGAGGTGGGCCCACTCCCCTCTCTCCCTCCTGCAGCAGACCCAGGGTTCTTCTCCTGGGTCAGCCACTGTCCAGTTCTGACCTCAGACAAGTTGCTCTTCCTCTCTTTGTCTTGGCTCTGCACTGCAGATTCCCCAGCTGTAAAATGGGTGGTGATGAAAATGCTTTTCTCATGGCTGAGACTGAAGGATTTAGGGAACACAAAGTGCTTTGAGTAGTGTCTGATGTGACTTAAACACGTGTGAATGTTTAGTGCCCCTCCCTTCACTAACCTCATCCTCATCCTTATTATTACGCAAAGGCACTGGGGGTAGAAAATGAAGGCAAGGGAAGAAAACGGAAAAGTTTTGTGTGGAATATTTCACATTCAACAGCAACAGGCTGCAGGACACCCAGCACCTGCTGTCCAAGAAGAGAAGCAGATAATCTCAGCGTCAGAGTGGGCAGGAGGTTCTCTGTCAGGGCAGCAGCTGCACTGAGCCCCACCCCCTGGAGAAATGAGCTGAGCACGTGGCTGGGAGCCCGGCAGACACGCTTGTCCACGTGTCAGCGATGTGCTCACTCCGGTGATGGTCGGAGAGCACGGATGGACCCTGGACATCCTGGGAACCCTGACAGCTGGTGATGAACACATCATAGCAGCAGAGACTGCACTGTGATTGCCCTGGAGCCGCCTGAGCTTCCACTCAGGATGATGAACGTGGTGATCTGCCCCTCCTTACAAAGCAGAAGGATCTGTCACAACATGAAAAGCTGCCCTTCAAGGTTCAGGAGAGACCATCCATTTTGTAGAGGCCCACAGGTCATTCTGGGCTGTCAGGTAATGCCCCACCTGAGAGCTTGGTGGTGCAAGTTTAATCTGCAGAGCCAAGGAAGAGGCCCCACCCATAATAATGACACTGCAGGACTGGAATTCTACAGTCCCTCCAGTTCATGTGCTGAAGTCCTAACCCTCTGGACCACAGAATGGGACAGTCCATGGAAATAGTATGGTGGTTACACTTACAGTTAGTTACCATGAGGTCCTATTGCAATGGGTGGACCCCATCTAGCAGGACTGGTTGTTATTTGTTGAAAGGTGAAGAGGTGCCAAAAAGAACCAGGCCAAGCAGAGTTACTAGCAGAGGTTTATTAAGAGCACCTGCAGCGGCACCTGCAGCTCCGTGGGTAGGGCACCGGCCACATACACCAAGGCTGGCGGGTTTGAACCCAGCCTGGGCCAGCTAAACAACAACGACAACTTCAACAACAAAAAGCATAGCTGGGCATTGTGACAGGGGCCTGTAGTCGCAGCTACTTGGGAGGCTGAGGTAAGAGAATCACTTAAGCCCAAGAGTTGGAGATTGCTGTGAGTTGTGATGCCATGACACTCTACTAAGGGCAACACAGTGAGATTCTGTCTCAAAAAAAAAAGGAAAGGAAAGGAAAGAGAAAACCTGCAAGTAGATGGGCTGCCACCAAAAGAATGGAAAATGGCTGTTCTGCTGTTCCTTTGCTAAACCATCTCTGGCTGCCCTCTGTGCAGCAGCCCCACCGCTTTCTTCCAGCCAATTGGAGGCCATTCTCGGGGCTACTGTTCCATAAGGTACATCCCTGAGGTTGCACACACAACTGGCCCCTTCAGGAAGCCATCCCCGTGCTAAAGCTTTCAGACTGGCAGCTGTGTGGGGATCAAACCATTCATCCTGTCAGGGTCAAGGGTTGGACTCTGGGATGACAGTTTCCCTGTGCCCCTGCCCTGTACAAGGTGAGCCGTGGTGATGGCATCGAGAACTGGGATTGTCACCAGATGCACAGCCCTGTGCTGGGGTGACCCCTCCCTAAGGAACCCTTAGAAAACACCATTCAGAAAAGTCCCATCAAGATAAAAGAATGAGGGCGGCGCCTGTGGCTCAGTGAGTAGGGCACCGGCCCCATATGCCAAGGGTGGTGGATTCAAACCCAGCCCCGGCCAAACTGCAACCGAAAAATAGCCGGGCGTTGTGGCGGGCGCCTGTGGTCCCAGCTGCTCGGGGAGGCTGAGGCAAGAGAATCGCGTAAGCCCAAGAGTTAGAGGTTGCTGTGAGCCGTGTGACGCCACGACACTCTACCTGAGGGCGGTACAGTGAGACTCTGTCTCTACAAAAAAAAAAAAAAAAGATAAAAGAATGAAAGAAGGAAATGTCCCATCATTGTGTGATGGCAGACAGGGGCATCCTGACTGCACGGACAGCTCTGAGTGTGATGTCGATGGGACGTGTTCATGGCCCTCACAAGGAGGGACACACAAGGTCTCGAGTCTTGTCCTGCTCCACAAGCACATTCTGCAGGTTCAAATGTGAGTCATCCCTGACCTCTGTAATATGCTGTCACTGCAGTGCTCAGACAGGGTCCCTGCCTCACACAGCTAGGCTGACCGATGACAGGGGCATTAAATGAGATGTCACGTGTTAAAAGCATAACACAAGGGGCAGTGAGAAGAAGCAGCAAGGGCCTCTGGTTTAGTCTTCAGGCCCTGTGTGGCCTCCCTGAGAAAGGGGCTTTTAAAAAGAACAAGGAAGGATAATTTAGTGTTAAACAGCTAAGGATGGTTCCCAGGAGAGAGATGAGGGGCAGGGAGCCAAGGTAATCTGTGGGGCAGTGGCAAGGTGTCTTCAATAGCTAAAAAACCTGCCTCCCTTTGGGCTCAGAAATGCTGGTTGCAGACTGAGCCTGACCCCACATCAGCCAGGCCAACCTCAAATTATTTGCATCCTGCAGTAACTCATAATCAGTCACCTCAACTGTCCTTCATTCTGTTATGGGAGGAAAGTGTAAAAGTCTCAGAAGATGAAAAGAGTGGCCCTGCCCCAGTAGGAAGTAGATAAAGATTGCTAGAGGCAGGGATCCCAAGGTGACACCCCTGAATTGTCCCCACGTGGACACTAAGCCAGCTGTCCATCATATATAGCTACCCTTGCTGAGCAGACCAAGAGTGTCTCTGAGCACACAGACCACAGGCAGGGTCTGAGCCTTGGCTCCAAGTGGCCTCAGTGAGCTGATGCTCCCAAGCCCTCACTGTGCCACATGGAGGGACCACATGGCCTCAATCTTGAACTTCAGAGATGTCCCGTTCCAGGGAGGTGATGGGGAACCCTGGGCCAGGATGCAAGTTAGAAGCTCAGGAGGGGTCTGATCTCACCTCCTCAGCACACAGGAGTGTAAGGGGGACAAAGTCACCAGTGCTTGAAGGACTTTCCTCAGGTGAGTCTCACCCGTGCCTGTGTGAGGAGGGTGAAAGAGGCCCATCCACGCAAACTCTGGTACCTGGAGGACCAGCAGGACCAGGCTGACCTGGGAGCTGGCAGACAGGCAGGGTCTCTGGCCACCAGACCTGCAGAGGCTGCATCTGCCTCTCAGCAAGACCCCTCAGGAGATTTGGGAGCTCATGGAAATTTCAGAAGCTCTGGTCTGAGGAGCTAAGAAAATTTCACCCCAAAGATGACTTCTGGCATAAAGAATATTTTGAATTAAAAGCCACTCAGGATCGGAAACCATTAGGAGGGGATTTCCCTCCATCTAATAAAACTGGACGGACCTGATCAAAAGATCAAAGTGGGGGCAACTGACTTCCTTTCCTCCCCCTCTCCTTCCTTTCCTCCCCCTCTCCTTCCTTTCCTCCCCTGTTCTGTGAGCAGAACCGGCCCAAATCATTTAAAACACAGCACCTGTCTCTCAGCTTAATGTACGAATCTGTTTCCCCCACCGAGTCATCCTCCCTGGCACCCGCTGTCTGCACCACGCTCCACAGTCTCCCTTCTAAAAGGCATCTATAAAGGGGTCTGACCATCACTGAGCCCTCGGGTAATCACTCTTATGATTCTCCCCACGCACATGGTATTTGGTGTAAACATCTCTTATTAATTGGCCTTAATTGTGAGTCGATGTTTCAGAGAACTTTCAGGGGGAAAAGGGCAAGTCTTCCTCTCCCTACAGGTCTAAGCCACAATAGAGAATCTCACTTCCTCTGCTTTTAAGAAGCCCAATGTTGGGGGCTACTGCAGCCCTACTCAAACCCTTCCCCTTCCCTTCCCCCTTTCCCTGCCCCTCTCCTCCTACGGACAAAGGACCTCATTAGCCCCACCCCCAAGAGAGAAGTACAAACAAAAGGACCCTAACTTTCCTGGCAAGCTACGGAATTTGCCCAGCCCTCCAGCCCAGGTAGGTCACCCTCACCTTTCAAAAACCTAGCCTGAGGGTGGTGCCTGTGGCTCAGTGAGTAGGGCGCCGGCCCCATATACCAAGGGTAGCGGGTTCAAACCCAGCCCTGGCTGAACTGCAACAAAAAAATAGCCGGGCGTTGTGGCGGGCGCCTGTAGTCCCAGCTGCTCGGGAGGCTGAAGCAGGGGAATCGCTGAAGCCCAAGAGCTAGAGGTTGCTGTGAGTCCTGTGACATCATGGCACTCTACTGAAGGCGGTAAAGTGAGACTCTGTCTCTACAAAAAGAAAAAAAAAAAAAACCTGGCCTGAAATCTCCACTCCCTTCTCATCTCTGGGAGCTGTCACTTACACCATTCATCTGTGTGTCCCCCACGTCCTTCCTAGGTCCCTGGGTCTGGTGCTTAACTGCCCTGTCTTCATCACACTGAGCTTGATTGAGGGGCTAGACCCTGTCATGATGCATGAGAAATGTTTAACGTCCTCAGGGATCGACCAGCAAAAATGTGACTTCCCCTCCCCCTGCCTCTGCTCTGCTGCTCTGGAGGCGTCAGTGGCAGAGGAGGAGGCTTCCTCCAGGGGACACAGCTCTGAGGGCATTGAACTCACAGCTGAGAGCCCTGCTTGTCCCTCGGGCTTTTTCTTGATCACTTAGATGTCACCCTCTGTCTGTCCTTTCACTCAGACCCTCTATCTTCAACTCACAGGACAGCTGGGCCTGCCAGCCCTAAATCCACCCTTGCCCCACATTCTGCAGAGCTGCCCTGGAGGGCAGGAGGGATAGGCAGCCAGGAGTCTCAGGTCCAGGTGACCTGGGCAAGCCCTGCTCATGACTGTGTCCATAGACCTACTAGGGATGGAGGGAGAGGGTGACACAGATGGAGCGTGGGGTTTGTGTCTCACTTCCCCATCTGTCTGTGTCACTGTGGGATAATTACCACTGCTGTCCCATGACTGACAGTAATAGTCAGCCTCATCCTCGGCTTGAACCCCAGTGATGGTCAAGGTGACCGTTGTCCCTGAGCTGGACCCAGAGAACCGCTCAGGGATCCCTGAGGGCCGCTCCTTGTCCTTATACATCACCAGCACAGGGGACTGGCCCGGCTTCTGCTAGAACCACTGAGTGTATTTTTTTGCAAGTACATCTCCAGAGCAGGTGATGCTGGCTGTCCCTCCCAGTGACACTGACACTGAGGGTGGCTGTGTCAGCTCATCAGAGGCCCAGGAGCTGGAAGAGAGGACAGGAGAAGGGCTTAAAGTTGAAGAAGCCATTCCCCAGGGTCCCACCCTGAGGCTGTGCTGCGCTGAACTCAGGGTCCAGAGAGGCTGGCTCAGAATCCTGTGAGGACAGAGACTGGGGCAGAGTTTGGGGACAGCACCTGAGCAGAAAGTGAGGAACGGGAGCAGGAGAGGGGTCCAGGCCATGGTGACACCCCCACAGCTCTGCCTCTGAGCCCACAGCATAGATGGGCTCCCCAGGCTTGTCTTATTCCCTCTCACGCCCTGTGGGGCAGTGTGTGTTTGGGGTTTATGCAAATTCATGTCCCATGGGCCTCCTCCTTGAGGGATGTCACTCAACCAGCTATGGGGTTAGCACAGGGACTGAGCAGCCAGGGGTGGGCTCCAGGTTCCTCCATCTGCTTCTCAGGACAACAAATCAGCCCTGGCCTCCAAGGCCTAAGATCACAGTCACCCTCCTGGGAAATGGCCCCATGTCTACTGTCCCAACCGCCCTGGCTGTGGTGTGTCCCGGGCCAGGCTCAGCAGCGCTGTGCCCCTTCCAGGAGCCTGGCCATGGGACTGAGCTGGGAGCAGCCGAGATGACAGATCATGCCTGAGCCAGCATGGGAGGACCCTAGGAATCATCTTCCTCCTTCTCCAACTGTCCCTGTAGCCCCAACTCACTTAGGTCAGACCCTGGTCATGTTGTCTATATACTGTTTGGTGTCATTAGGATTATTCTGAATCACTTACTACCAGGCTGTCTGTTGAATGACCACCCGCCTTTGTGGTTTCATCACTGCTCCTAGTCTCACTGCACACATGGTGTGGCTCCTTCTGTGCCCTCCCCATCTCCACCAAAAACTAACCTTTGTCCCTGAGAGCACACATAGTGAGCATAAGACAGAGTCAGTCAGGCTAGGGCCGACACGACACGGCTGGTCCGGTCGGTTTTAGATCGTACCTGACTTTCACCTCATGTCTCCCATTCTTATTGTTTGGTAAATTCAGCTTTAATCTGAAAGTGTATATTTGAGTAGTTTAGGTAAATTGATTTAAAAGATTAAGTTTTAAATTGGAATGTTGTTATATGGGTCATGGGCTACGCTGACTATTGTTTGTTATGGGTTGGGGGTTATGATGATCACGATTGTTTAAGACAAGTGTTAATTCCTGTTGCTGAAGATAAGGGTTAGTATAGTTCTTACTTTTAACTTTTATGTATAAAACTGTGAGTTTGGCCACCCTGAGATACCATCTAACCCCAGTGAGAATGGCCCACATCACAAAACCTCAAAACTGCAGATGCTGGCGTGGATGTGGAGAGAAGGGAACACTTTTACACTGCTGGTGGGACTGCAAACTAGTACAACCTTTCTGGAAGGAAGTATGGAGAAGCCTCAAAGCACTCAAGCTAGACCTCCCATTTGATCCTGCAATCCCATTACTGGGCATCTACCCAGAAGGAAAGAAATCCTTTTATCATAAGGACACTTGTACTAGACTGTTTATTACAGCTCAATTTACAATCGCCAAAATGTGGAAACAGCCTAAATGCCCACCAACCCAGGAATGGATTAACAAGCTGTGGTATATGTATACCATGGAATACTATTCAGCCATTAAAAAAAATGGAGACTTTACATCCTTCGTATTAACCTGGATGGACGTGGAAGACATTATTCTTAGTAAAGCATCACAAGAATGGAGAAGCATGAATCCTATGTACTCAATTTTGATATGAGGACAATTAATGACAGTTAAGTTCATGGCGGGGGGGGGGAAGCAGAGAGAGGGAAGGAGGGAGGGGGGTGGGGCCTTAGTGTGTGCCACACCTTCTGGGAGCAAGACATGATTGCAAGAGGGACTTTACCTAACAAATGCAATCAATGTAACCTGGCTTATTGTACCCTCAATGAATCCCCAACAATAAAAAAAAAAAAAAGTTGCACAACTACTTCATTTACCACCAGGAAGAAAAAAGCATAGCCGTTGCAATAGGCCATTGATTACAAAATACATCCTGATTGTTAAAATATGGGGGAAAGTATACTTAAAATCAGTAATAATTGGTATAATTGAGGAGTGAGGGTTTACTAAAACAGATATTTCTGAAAAATAAAAAAATATTCAGCTATTTAAAAAAATGGTGAGTTTACATCCTTTGTATTAATCTGGATGGAAGTGGAAGACATTATTCTTAGTAAAGCATCACAAGAATGGAGAAGCATGAATCCTATGTACTCAATTTTGATATGAGGACAATTAATGACAATTAAGGTCATGGGGTGGGGGAAGGAAAAGCAGACAGAGTGAAGGAGGGAGAAGGGGTGGGGCCTTGGTGTGTGCCACACCTTCTGGGGGCAAGACATGATTGTAAGAGGGACTTTACCTAACAAATGCAATCAGCATAACCTGGCTTATCGTACCCTCAATGAATCCCCAACAATTAAAAAAAAAAAACAAAACTGTGAGTTTGGGCTAGGCGCCCATAGCACAGTGGTTATGGCGCCGGCCACATGCAACAAGGGTGGCGGCTTCGAACCTGACCCAGGCCTGCTAAATAACAATGACAACTGCAACAAAAAATAGCTGGGTGTTGTGGCGGGTGCCTATGGTCTCAGCTACTTGGGAGGCTGAGGCAAGGGAATTGCTTAAGCCCAAGAGTTTGAGGTTGCTGTGAGCTGTGACACTACAGAGCTCTACCGAGGGTGACATAGTGAGACTGCCCCCGCATAAAAAAGAAAAACCTGTGCGTTTGGAAATGGAAAAACAGAACAGTCTCAGAAACGCTACTCTTATGCTCTCCAGAATCTCTACCCTTCCGACAAATAAAGATTGGTGGACCTATCCCTGCCCTACATATTTGCTGACAGTGACAGGCACCCAGACAGTCTTGGTCCAGTAACATCATCTCAGCTCTTTATTTTTTTTTCTCATCAATGTTTTACGTAAACTTGGAAAAAGCACCAGAAACCCACCTGACTGAAGACGAAGTCTTAGGCCTGATGTTCACTGTGAGGGTCCCAGAATCACTGTCTCTGCACAGAGCATGAGTGGAGGTAAAGTGAACAGTAGTCCCTTAACTGAGGGGGATCTGTCACTGCACTGACAGGCCCCACTGGGCAGCTCCAGTTGCTTCTCCAGGCTGCAGCTCTGCCGCCCCCTGCTGGGGGAGGACACTCGGAGCAGGAGCTTCCCTCCCCCAGGGTCCCCCCACAGCACCTGCCACCTGAGAGACTGGGCACCAGGGAGTCCAGCCTCACTATGTGCCAGTGTGACCCACCAGCCCTGTGTAGGCCATCACAGAGTGGGTCATGTGCTGTGTGTCAGGAGCCAGGCAGATGTGGTTTCTGTAACCCCATGTGAGTATAGAAATTCCCTTCTCTGATCCTTGGTTTATGAGAGAAGGAAGAGCGTGCTGATTTGTGGGATGTCAGAGCTAAGGGGCTGGAATGATTCTCTGGGGCCTTATGCTTTTTTTTTTTTTTTTGTAGAGACAGAGTGTCATTTTATCGCCCTCGGTAGAATGCCATGGCATCACACAGCTCACAGCAACCTCCAACTCTCCAACTCCTGGGCTTAGGTGATTCTCTTGCCTCAGCCTCCCGAGTAGCTGGGACTATAGGCGCCCACCACAGCACCCAGTTACTTTTTGTTGCAATTTGGCGGAGGCTGGGTTTGAACCTGCCACCCTCGATATATGGGGCCAGCGCCCTACCCACTGAGCCACAGACGCCACCCAGCTTTATGCTCTTGTGAAGACAAGTAACAGACTGCATTTGTGCGCACTTTTTCTGCTGGATATGGATGTGACAGTTGGAGCTGCAGCAGCCACTCTGACATTTGAAGTCAACAATAATGACAGTAAATCCAGCATGGCAAGGACAATAGAATAAAAGTGAGAACTATCCTGGGTCTCCATGGAATGACTTTGTCATTTGTTTTGTAGTTTTAAACCTCAGGCGTTTTTGGACAGGGTCACAGTTGGTATCTTTGTCAAACCAAAGCCTTTCTGCAACTTTGCAACAAGCACGCCCACTTACTGCCTCTAATGCTACTAAATAATGGCAGACAGCAGGGGACTGACAGGCTAATGCTACAACCACTCCAGCAAATGAGGCCAAACATCTGGATCCAAAGACATTAAAAGGACATGCTGACCTTAGGAAACATTTTGTTTCTAAAATCAATTTCATCCAATCTCAAGATATTTATTAGATTTGCATCCATTGTGCATTTGGGCTTCAGGGAATAATAATCATCTTAAGTAAATAAATATTCTCAATACATTTGTAGTAAATGAAAAGTTTTTAAATTCCAAAATAATTTTAAATTCCAGGAGTAGAACTCAAAGTCCCTCCTTTTAGTTAACTGGGACAGGTAAATGAATGTCACTTCTTATTTGCCTGGCAGCACTTTGCCAAAAGTCCAACTTTCCTTTTCATATATGGAGATTTTTGAAGTATAGGGATTTTCTTTTTGAACAAAAAATGCAGAAGTAAAAGAAAATCAATGTATGATCAAGAAAAAAAAGGAAGTTCTTATCTATCATTTCAAAAGGAATTCATTCCACAAATATTTGCTATGAGTTTATGTTGTGATAAACAAAATTGTACTCAATAAAAAATACACAAGCAGAAAGTGAAAACACATGTTAAAAAGTCCACAAAATAAACCTTGTGCACTTCACTTAGATGCCATTTTCTCTTGAGATACAATTCAAACAACTCGATGAAAGAAAGGAAATGCCAACCTATGTGCCCCCACCCCTCCACCCTCCACCCCTCATAAGAATTGCCCTCGACCATCCCTGATGGCTGAGAAGGCAAACCTGAGTGGGTGTGTGTGTGTGTGTTTAGAGATGGGGTCCTGCTCTGTTGCCCAGGCTGGAGTGCCATGGTGGGATCATAGGTCACTGTGGCTTTGAACCCCTGGGCTCAAGTGATTCTCTCACCTCAGACTCCCAAGTAGCTTGGACAGCAGATGCCCACCACTGTGCCCAGCTGGTGGTTGTGTTTTCTACTGAAGGACTCTACTCTCCTGGCTGTGGCTGACTGGACAAGAATAGGTCCCAGGCTACATGGGCAGCTGACGGGGTGGGAGGACAGAGCCTCAGGAGAGGACCTGTGAACGGGCAATCAGATCCCTATTTTCATGAATTCAATCCAGAAAGTCTTGACAAGATCAGGTCTTTGCAGGTAAAGAGCCCAAAGCTGATGATGAAGACTGAGGTCAGCACAGCCCCATGCAGGTGAGTGGCAAAGGTGCGAATGCTGGGAATAAGCATTTGGGGGGCAGCCGAGTGGAAGAGAAAACAAATGCAAAGATACCAGGAGAGAGACCAAGACGGTCACTGACACAGCCAAGTTCCAGGCCAAACATACCCAAGGCAGTCTAAAACAATGACAAAGCTGGAGATGTTGCACCACCAGAAATTAAGCTGTATTATAAAGCTATGATCATTAAGTCTGGGGGGGTTTGGTACCCAGGCAGAAAAATAGATGAATGAACATGATAGGAAGTCCAGAGACAGACCCACACATATGTGGCCCCCTGGTTTATGATGAGTACGACACTGCAGCACACCACGGAGAGAAGGGAATAAACCTGTAAATCAATGAGGCTGGGTTAACTGGATACACGTATTTTTTAAAATTAATCTTGATCTCTAGTTTACATTATTCCACACGTAAAAATTAATTCTTAGTGGATTGTATATTTAATGTAAAAGATAAGACAAAAGGCAGGAAATCCAGGGAAAATATTTAGAAGAAAACACAAGAGACTATTATCATAAACTTAAAGTAGGCAAACTTTTCTTAAATAGGACCAAAGAGTAGCACCCATAAAGAAAATATTTGGTAAATTGGACTACCAACTACAGAATAAGTTACTGATGGTGTATTCACACGTGGAATACTTCAGGGCAAGTACATGTAACAGGGATGAATAAAAATAAATAAACAACTAAAATGTTGAGCAAAAGAAACCAGAAAGAATATATTCACCATGTCCCCATCTATATGTAGCTCAAAAACTAGCAAACCAAACGTATGGTGTTAGAAGACGCTGTACACGCGCTCCTGGCGGGGAGACCAAGGGCTTGCTTTCCTGTACGGGTTTGCTCCGTAAAAATGCATCATGTTGTCACAAGCCGCGCCCTCCTGTCTGTGCGTGTTGTACGTCACTGTGTGTGTGCATTTACTTAAAACCAAACACCTGGTTTTCCTCCCCAGTTCCTGTTCCCTCTGAAGTCTTCTGTATCTCATGAATGACAACTCTATCCTCACAGGTGTTCAGGACAAAACCCATGGCCTGCCGCCCCAGTGGCACATCTTTCAGCTCAGACACCGGCGGGCCTGTAGGCTACTCGCCTGCCCTGAGGGCCGCCTGGACACCCGCAGGGGTCTCCCTGCTAGTCCCCTGCTCCCCTCCTGCCTCCCTGCAGCCTGTTCTCCACCAGGCAGCCACTGTAGCTGTTTTAAAACACACAGAGGGAGGGTGATTGGTGGGATTACATCTGCGGTGCATCTTACAAGGGTACATGTGAAACTTTGTGAATGCAGAATATGATTGTCTTAACACAATAACTAAGAAAATGCCAGGAAGGCTATGCTAACCAGTGTGATGAAAATGTGTCAAACGGTCTATAAAACCAGTGTATGGTGCCCCATGATCGCATTAATGTACACAGCTATGATTTAATAATAAAAGAAAAAAGATTTCAGGCGGCGCCTGTGGCTCAGTGAGTAGGGCGCCGGCCCCATATGCCAAGGGTGTCGGGTTCAAACCCAGCCCTGGCCAAACTGCAACAAAAAAATAGCCGGGTGTTGTGGCGGGCGCCCGTAGTCCCAGCTACTCGGGAGGCTGAGGCAAGAGAATCGCATAAGCCCAAGAGTTAGAGGTTGCTGTGAGCTGTGACAGCACAGCACTCTACCCGAGGGCAGTACAGTGAGACTCTGTCTCTACAAAAAAAAAAAAAAAAAAAAGATTTCTTAAATAAGACACAAGAAAACACAAACCATAAAGGAAATTAACTTCTGTGCATCGAACAGCCCCTCTTCATGCCTTACCAGACCACTCAGAACTAAAAGCATCTGGTGCTTCTGAATAAGGGTGGGTATCTGGGCAGAGGCAGGAGCCATGGTGGCCCTGGGAGGGACGTTGCAATGTGGTTTAGGGGCGCAGAAGGTGGTGCAGGATGTCAGAGCACATGCAGGGTGAGTGTGCACGTGGAGGAGTGTGACAATGGCCCTGTGTGAGGTGCCAGGGCTGGGAAGGGGCAGCCATCCAGGGTAGTGACGGTGGTCATAGGGACTGACCAAACCCATCCATATATAAGGATCAGAGTAGTGAGGCTGCTGGAGAAGGAGTTACAAATCCAGATAACTAGAATGAGCCCAGTGTGGGACTGGGCTGGAACTGGGGGTATTGATGTGCACGTGAGGTTTACATCACTTGCTCTTTAACTTCACCAGAAATTTAATGAGTGCTCAAAGAATGACTGGGATGTATCAAAAGGGCACAGATGACAATCTGAAGGGGCTCCTACTGATCAAGTCAAGTACGATTTGCGTATCAAAATAAGTAGTGCTAGTAACAAATTATAACCCAGCGAGTAACAGGAAACTCTAAGTCAGGTGTCCTCAAACTTTTTAAACAGGGGGCCAATTCACTGTCCCTCAGTTTTTTAAAAAAAAAAACTATGAACAAATTCCTATGCACACTGCACACATCTTATTTTGAAGTAAAAAACAAAACGGGAACAAACACAATTCACACGGCCTCATGTGGCCTGCGGCCAGCAGTTTGAGGACCCCTGCTCTAAGTCTAACTGACATGAACAGATGGGTAAGTTGAAAGGTTGGTGAGGAGCAGGATGGCATCCACCTCCCTGCTGGCCTGCCCACGCACTCCTCCACCCTCTGGAACCTCCTAAGGACGTTTCTCGTTGCTGCTTCATGCTTTTATCTCCACACTCCCATCATCTGTGCCATTTCCTTGAACAAGTTTTCCTCTTGATTAAGGGTCATATTTTCCTATTTCATTGCACCCCTGGAAATTATTAATTAGATGCTAGACATCGTAACTTTTAGATTATAGGGTGCAGGTTTGGGGGGGGTTGTATGCCTTTAAATAGTTTTGTACTTTGTTCTGGGACGTGGTTAAGTTAGCGTTTGATCCTTTCAGGGCTGGCCTTTATGCTTTGTTAGGTCGGGCCGCAGCAGCCTCAGGTGCAGGGAGGTCAACCCCTCCGGGGAGGCGGCACCTGCTGGCAGCTCTCTGCCCAACGTCCTCCTGTACTGGATTATGCTGCCTGCCCCTCTGCAGTGGTTCTTGCCCAACCTCAGCTGGTTTCTAAGCCTGCCCATCATTCCAGGAGATTCTCTGCAAATCTCCAGAGCTCTCTGTCACTTTTTCTTTTCTGGGACTCTGCCCTGTAAGTTCCTATCATGCCGACCCCTCAGGTCCTCAGCCCTCAGACTGTGTTGGCTGGTTCTCTCTCCCAGGGCTGAGGCCTGCACACCTTGCAGGGCGGCAAGCTGGGGCAACCTCAGGGCTGCTCACCCTAAGTGGCCTTATCCGACGTGGTCTGTGATCAGCCTCACAGCAGTGGCCACGACCTGTCTCCAGGGACACTTCTCAGTAGGGTGGTACAAAGTGGCATAGCCCAGCACGCTTCTCACTGGCAAACTCTTGTCCACACCAGTGACAAGGGGCATCTACTCTCCTTACTTGGAGATTTGGCCTGTGGTCCACACCCTGTTCTTTCTAGAGCAGTGGTTTTCAACCTGTGGGTCACAACCCACAGGAACTGTATTAAAGGGCCGCAGCACTAGGAAGGTTGAGAACCACTGTTCTAGAGGCTTCCACCAGCTGGCCCAGACCTCAGGGAATTATTAAGTGACTCCTCCCACAAAACCCTAATGTCACTGTTACTCTTTAGAATTAATCATCATTATTTTTATATGACTGAGGTGGCTTTGGCATGACTTCCAGAAATATATCTGGGGAGTCCCTGGGATCCTTAAGAACAAAAATTAGGTTGGGTGGCGCCTGTGGCTCAGTTGGTAAGGCGCCAGCCCCATATACCAAGGGTGGCGGGTTCAAACCCGGCCCCGGCCAAACTGCAACCAAAAAATAGCCGGGCGTTGTGGCAGGCGCCTGTAGTCCCAGCTACTCGGGAGGCTGAGGCAAGAGAATCGCTTAAGCCCAGGAGTTGGAGGTTGCTGTGAGCTGTGTGAGGCCACGGCACTCTACCGAGGGCCATAAAGTGAGACTCTGTCTCTACAAAAAAAAAAAAAAAAATTAGGTACTAAGTTACTGAGAGGAAAACTCACCACAGCCAAGTCCCACTGGTCCCAGCAGTGCAGTAAGCGCTGGGCATTTGTCATGAGCTTGGGAATCAGAAGGTTACTGAACATTTGCTACTGATTACTTTTGGATTTTCTTATTTAGCTTTTTCCCCTCTCCCTTGCTGTGCTCTGAACTCTAGGCAGAAGATTTTATGTTTATTGTACAATGAATTGATAAAAGGAAATGGTGGAACTGAGAGGGCTTTCTGTTAACATGATTCATAAACTTTAATGGTTTATTACCCTGAAAGACATCCAATTACCACAGCTTTAATATCTTGCTAATCTTATATTAAAAAGTTTTGGTAAGGGGCAAAATGCCAATGAGTGGTACTTTCCATTTTCTGAAAATGAAGCTGAACGATACAATTATATCTAATGAGATATGAAAGTAATTTTGTTACTTCTTCAGGATTTGAATATGGTTAACAGATATACAAATACTTCCCTACTTTTATTTTCTAGATAAACTTAGCTTAGACTTTCTCTTTCAGAGCATACCATGTGGTAGTTCGCTGGAAAGAGCGTTCAGCGTGACATATGGACACTCAGGCTATGCCAGACCCCTAATCCAGAAACCCCCTGGATTCGCTGGCCCAGCCTCCCAAGGTCACGGAAAGCAGAAATTTTACACCTGTGAGAAATTTCCCTGAGTTGACCATGAGAAAGGAAAGAGATTAACACTGTCTTCTAAAATAATAATCTACTCCTGTGAATCAATTGTAGATTGTCGACAAATGCTTATGTAGACTGACAATTCGAACCAAATAGAGATGTAACCTTACGTCTCATTTTTACTATGTATCAATCCCCTAATTCCCTTATAATAATTATGCCTAAAAATTGACAATGGAAAACTATTAGATTTGCTGGTAAAACTTATCCAGAACAATCAAGCACAAAGTCAAGGGTCCAGAGGTTGGATTTATCAGACCTAAATGAAAGAAATGTGCCAGATCCCTCAGTATTCCCTGCAAGTAAATGAGAACTAAGACCAGGCACAGCGGTTCATCTCTGTGAACTCGGGAGGGCTGAGAAGAGAGGATCACTTGGGTCCAGGAGTGCACGGTCATCCTGAGCAACATAGCAAGAGCATTGCTTAAAAAAAAAAAAATCTGGGCATGGTAGTGCTCACTGTATTATCACCTACTCAGGAATCCGAAGCAGCTGGAGGATCACTTGAGCCCAGGAATCTGAGGTTGCACGGAGCTATAATAGGGCCACTGCACTCCACCATGGGGGACAGAGCAAGAGACTGTTTCTTAAAAAATAACGAAAACCTAATTTTGGACAGATTTCGAGATTAAGTTTTTAACATCGTCATACTGGCCTATAGAATCGGCATCTTTTACTAGCCCCTAACAGAAAATTGTTTCTCATTTTGATGAAGAAATTCATGTTAAACATTTGAAGTTTTGCATTATAAACATCCAGACTCCTTAAAACAAAGAAACCAAAATAAACATTTTATGGTGGAAAAGTTTCACTGAGCTGCTTTTATTTATTTATTTTTCTTTCCCAAGACAGAGTCTCTCTCTGTCACCCAGGGTAGAAGGCCATGACATCATCATAGCTCACAGCAACCTCAAACTCCTGGGCTCAAGTGTTCTCCTGCCCCCAGTTCCCAAGTAGCTGGGACTATAGGCACCTGCCACAATGCCTGACTATTTTTTTTTTTTTATAAATGGGGGTATTGCTCTGGCTCCAGCTGGTCTCACACTCCCGAGCTCAAGCAATCCACCTGCTTGGGCCTTCCAGAGTGCTCAGATTACAGGTGTGAGCCCCCGTGCCTGGCCTGAATTGCTGTCTCACTGAACTAGATGTCATGAAACTGGGTTTAATTTTCCACTAAAAACTGAACTTTCAGTAGAGTGAAGTATGTTGGTGTACATGCTCTTCTTTAGGATTAACTCTGTTAAAAATAAGTATATTTTCTCTTTTTAAGTGATGTATAAAATTATAGGTAGGAGAAAATTGGCCAGGTGCAATGGTTCACACCTGTAATCCTAGCACTCTGGGAGGCCATGGTGGGAAGATCACTTGAGCTCAGGAGTTGCAGACCAGCTTAAGCAAGAGTATGACCCTATCACTACTAAAAACAGACAAATTAGCCAGGAGTCGTGCTGAGCACTTGTAGTCCCAGCTACCCAGGAGGCTGAGGCAAGAGGATCACTTAACCCAAGAGTTTGAGGTTGCTGATGCCAAAGCACTCTAGGCTGGGCAACAAAGTGAGACTCTTTCTGAAGAAAAAAAAGAGAGAGAGAGAAAGAGAGACAGAAAGAGAGAAAGAGAAAATGATCCCAACCCCTATCACCGTGTACATAAAACTATCTTTAACATTTGCTGAGTATCCTACAAGCATTTTTATTGTGATAAAAAAATAGTTTACCATTTTAATATTTTTTTCTTTTTTTATTTTGGGGGATTCATTGAGGGTACAAGAAACCAGGTTACACTGATTGCAATTGTTAGGTGAAGTCCCTCTTGCAATCGTGTCTTGCCCCCCCAAAGGTGTGTTACACACCAAGGCCCCACCCCTGTCCCTCCTTCCCTCTCTCTGCTCTTCCTTTCCCCACCCCTCCCACCTTCTTTCTCTCTCTGCTCTCCCCTTCCCCCACCCCCACCATGTCCTTAATTATCATTAATTGTCCTCATATCAAAATTGAGTACATAGGATTCATGCTTCTCCATTCTTGTGATGCTTTACTAAGAATAATGTCTTCCACTTCCATCCAGGTTAATACGAAGGATGTAAAGTCTCCATTTCTTTTAATAGCTGAATAGTATTCCATGGTATACAGATACCACAGCTTGTCAATCCATTCC
The DNA here is from genome assembly GCF_027406575.1 of Nycticebus coucang. Classification (NCBI taxonomy): domain Eukaryota; kingdom Metazoa; phylum Chordata; class Mammalia; order Primates; family Lorisidae; genus Nycticebus; species Nycticebus coucang. Next base: position 131,863,284 of record NC_069783.1, read on the forward strand.
TGGGTTGGTGGGCATTTAGGCTGTTTCCACATTTTGGCGATTGTAAATTGTGCTGTGATAAACAGTCTAGTACAAGTGTTCTTCTGATAAAAGGATTTTTTTTCCTTCTGGGTAGATGCCCAGTAATGGGATTGCAGGATCAAATGGGAGGTCTAGCTTGAGTGCTTTGAGGTTTCTCCCTACTTCCTTCCAGAAAGGTTGTACTAGTTTGCAGTCCCACCAGCAGTGTAAAAGTGTTCCCTTCTCTCCACATCCACGCCAGCATCTGCAGTTTTGAGGTTTTGTGATGTGGGCCAATCTCACTGGGGTTAGATGGTATCTCAGGGTGGTTTTGATTTGCGTTTCTCTAATAATTAGGGATGATGAACATTTTTTCATGTGTTTGTTAGCCATTCGTCTGTCTTCTTTAGAGAAGGTTCTATTCATGTCTCTTGCCCATTGATATATGGGATTGTTGGCTTTTTTCATGTGGATTGATTTGAGTTCTCTATAGATCCTAGCTATCAAGCTTTTGTCTGATTGAAAATATGCAAATATCCTTTCCCATTGTGTAGGTTGTCTCTTTGCTTTGGTTATTGTCTCCTTAGCTGTACAGAAGCTTTTCAGTTTAATGAAGTCCCATTTGTTGATTTTTGTTGTTGCAATTGCCACAGCAGTCTTCTTCATGAAGTCTTTCCCCAGGCCAATATCTTCCAGTGTTTTTCCTATGCTTTCTTGGAGGATTTTTATTGTTTCATACCTTAAGTTTAAGTCCTTTATCCATCTTGAATCAATTTTTGTGAGTGGGGAAAGGTGTGGGTCCAGTTTCAGTCTTTTACATGTAGACATCCAGTTCTCCCAACACCATTTATTGAATAGGGAGTCTTTCCCCCAAGGTATGTTCTTGTTTGGTTTATCGAAGATTAGGTGGTTGTAAGATGTTAGTTTCATTTCCTGGTTTTCTATTCGATTCCAAATGTCTATGTCTCTATTTTTGTGCCAGTACCATGCTGTCTGACCACTATGGCTTTGGAGTACAGACTATAATCTGGTATGGTGATAGCCCCGGCTTAATTTTTATTACTAAGAACTGCCTTAGCCATACAGGTTTTTTTCTGGTTCCATACAAAACGCAGAATCATTTTTTCCAAATCTTGAAAGTACGATGTTGGTATTTTAATAGGAATGGCATTGAATAGGTAGATTTATTGGGGAAGTATAGACATTTTAACAATGTTGATTCTTCCCATCCATGAGCATGGTATGTTCTTCCATTTGTTAATATCCTCTGCTATTTCCTTTCTTGGGATTTCATAATTTTCTTTATAGAGGTCCTTCACCTCCTTCGTTAGGTATATTCCTAGGTATTTCATTTTCTTTGGGGCTATGGTGAAGGGAGTTGTGTCCTTAATTAGCTTCTCATCTTGACTGTTATTGGCGTATACAAAGGCTACTGACTTGTGGACATTGATTTTATATCCTGAGACATTACTGTATTTTTTGATGACTTACAGGAGTCTTGTGGTTGAGTCCTTGGGGTTCTCTAAGTATAAGATCATGTCGTCAGCAAAGAGGGAGAGTTTGACCTCCTCTGCTCCCATTTGGATTCCCTTTATTTCCTTCTCTTGCCTGATTGTATTGGCTAGAACTTCCAGTACTATGTTCAATAGTAGTGGTGACAGAGGACAACCTTGTCTGGTTCCAGTTCTAAGAAGAAAAGCTTTCAGTTTTACTCCATTCAGTAAACTATTAGCTGTGGGTTTGTCATAGATAGCTTCAATCAGTTTTAGAAATGTGCCACCTATGCCTATACTCTTCAGTGTTCTAATTAGAAAAGGATGCTGGATTTTATCAAATGCTTTTTCTGCATCTATTGAGAGAATCATATGGTCTTTATTTTTGCTTCTGTTAATGTGGTGGATAACGTTTATGGATTGCGTATGTTAAACCAGCCTTGCATCCCTGGGATGAAACCTACTTGATCATATTGACTTTTTTGATGATAAGCTGTAATCTATTGGCTGGGATTTTGTTGAGAGTTTTCCCGTCTGTATTCATTAGTGAAATTGGTCTGAAATTCTCCTTTTTAGTTGGGTCTTTTCCTGGTTTTGGTATCAGAGTGATGTTTGCTTTGTAGAATGTGTTGGGGAAGATTCCTTCCCTCTCAATTTTTTGGAATAATTTCTGCAGTATGGAATAAGCTCTTCCTTGAAGGTTTGATAGAATTCTGGAGTGAAGCAGAGTTCTGGAGTGAATTCTGGACCAGGGCATTTTTTTTGTTGGAAGCTTTTTTATTGTTTCTTTAATCTCAGTGCTTGAAATTGGTCTGTTCAGGAGCTCTATTTCTTCCTGGCTAAGTCTAGGGAGAGGGTGTGATTCCAAATATTGATCCATTTTCTTCACATTGTCAAATTTCTGGGCATAGAGTTTCTGGTAGTATTCAGAGATGATCTCTTGTATCTCTGTGGGATCAGTTGTTATTTCCCCTTTATCATTTCTGATTGAGGTTACTAGAGATTTTACTTTTCTATTTCTAGTTAGACTGGCCAATGGTTTATCTATTTTATTTATTTTTTCAAAAACCCAACTCCTTATTTCATTAATTTTCTGAATGATTCTTTTGTTTTCAATTTCATTGATCTCTGATTTAATTTTGGATATTTCTTTTCTTCTACTGGGTTTAGGCTTAGATTGTTCTTCTTTTCCCAATTCTATAGATGGCTTGTGAGTTTGTTGAGGTGCTCTCTTTCTCTTTTTCATATGTAGGCATCTAAAGCAATAAAAATTTTCCCCTCGGGACTGCTTTTGCTGTATCCCACAGGTTTTGGTAGCTTGTGTCATCGTTGTTGTTATGCTCAAGGAAGTTAATGATTTCCTGTTTTATTCCTTCCTGCACCCAATTGTCATTCAACAGAAGGTTGATTAATTTCCATGCCTTTGTGTGAGGTTGAATGTTTTTGCTGGAGTTGAGTTCCACCCTTAGTGCATTGTGGTCTGAGAAGATACAAGGTAAAATTTCAATTTCTTTGTTTCTATTGAGATTTGCTTTGTGTCCTAGGATATGATCAATGTTGGAGAATGTTCCATGTGCCAATGAGAAGAATGTATATTCTTTAGCTTTGGGAAGGAGTGCTCTATATTCATCTATCAAGCACAGTTGTTCTGGAGCGTCATTTAAGTCCCTTATATCTTTGTTTAATTTCTGTTTAGAGGATCTGTCCAGCTCTGGGACAGGAGTGTTAGAATCTTCTGCTATTATTGTCTTATAAGATATCATATTGCTCAAACAAGGTAAGGTCTGTTTCAAGAATCTGGGAGCATTTAAATTGGGTGCATAAATATTTAGAATTGAAACATCTTCTTGTTGTATTTTTCCCTTGACCAATATAAAATGACCATCTTTGTCTTTTTTGACTTTAGTTGCTTTAAATCCACATGTATCCGAAAATAAGATTGCAAGTCCTCTTTTCTTATGAATTCTGTTTGCCTGAAAAATCGTCTTCCAAACCTTAACTTGGAGTTTTAATTTGTCTTTTGAAGCTAGGCATGTTTCCTGCAGACAGCAAATGGATGGCTTTTGTTTTTTAATCTAGTCAGCCAATCTATGTCTCTTCAGTGGAGAATTCAAGACATTAACATTTACTGAGATAATTGATAAGTGTGGTAGTGTTCTATTCATCTTATTTTGTGAGAGTCCATTGCTTAGTTTTATCTTTTGCATCATTGTGGAAGTTAGTTTGTGTCCTTTAACTTCTGAGTTCTTACTTTGCTACTGATTTATTGTGCTGGTCAGTGTGTAGAACAGGTTGAAGTATTTCCTGTAGAGCTGGACTTGTGGAGAATTTCCTCAATGTTTTGAGGAAATGATTTGATTTCTCCATCAATTTTAAAGCTTAGCTTAGCATGATATAGAATTCTGGGCTGGATATTGTTCTGTTTAAGTAGATTAAAGGTAGATGACCATTGTCTTCTTGCTTGGAAAGTTTCATTAGAGAAGTCTGTGGTCACCCTGATGGATTTGCCCCTGTAGGTCAACTGACACTAACTCCTGGAAGCTTGCAGAATCTTTTCTTTTGTCTTGACTTTGGACAGGCTCATCACAATGTGTCTTGGAGAAGCTCAGTTAGAGTTGAGGGAACCTGGGGTCCAATAAATCTGAATGGAGGGTGTAAGAATCTTTGGTGATACTTGAGAAATTTTCATTTATAATATTCTCTAGTGTGGCTTCCATTCCCCTGGGGGATTCTTCTTCCCCTTCTGGGATACCTATTACTCATATGTTTGAATGCTTCATAAAGTCTCATAATTCTGTCAGTGAATGTTTGCTTTCTCTCTCTTCTTTTCTGCCTCTTTAACTATCTGAGTTATCTCAAGAGCTTTGTCCTCTACCTCTGAGATTCTTTCTTCTGCATGGTCTAATCTGTTGTTGATACTTTCTATTGCATCTTTAAATTCCCTAATTGACTGCTTCAGTTCCTTCGGCTCTGCTATATCCTTTCTATAATCTTCATATCATTCATCTGTCATTTGATTCTGTTTTTGGATTTCCTTTTGGTTATTTTCCACTTTGTCAGCAGTTTCCTTCATTGTTTCCAGCATTTCCTTCATTGTTTTCATCATCTGTATTCTAAATTTCATTTCTGTCATTTCTAACATTTCTTTATAGGTGGAATCCTCTGCAGTAGTTACCTCACGGTCCCTTGGGGGGGGTTGCTCTCGACTGGTTCTTCATATTGCCAGGAGTTTTCTGCGGATTGTTCCTCATGAATGATTTCTTCTATCTGTTTCCTTGCCCTAATTTTCCTTTCACTTGCTCTTGCTCTTTAAATTGCCGTGCCTCTGGCCTAGGGTTTCGATGAGTCCTTTTGGTACAGGACCAGAACGATGAGAAGTTAGAAGAGCAAGAAGGGAAAAAAGAAAGAAAGAAAGAGAAGAAAAAAGAGAAAGGAGAGGGGTGGGTAAAAGGGAATATTGACAAAAACAAGAGAGGCACAGAAAGAGGGAGACAGAGCAATATAGGTGTACAGTAGGGTACTTTGACCCAACCTTAAAAAAACCCCAACCTCTGGGGGCGCCAGGTTGGGTGGTTCCCTTGAGGTCAGCAGCTCTTTGCTAGCCTGTTCAGACACAGTACCCCACCTACACCAAGTAGAGAGGAAAGACAAAAGTGCTATAAGCCAAACGAAAACAAGCAAACAGAAAACATTATGGGATAAAATTGGGGTAGAAACCAAATAATATGGGTAGAAACACTAGCAAAAATAAAGTTCTAGTTGTTGAAAAAGGCAACAATGGGAAATTATATTTAAACTAGAAAAATGAAGAAAGAATAGAAAGAACAAAAAAAGAAAAATCTATAGGGAAAATGTTAAAATTAAAAAACAAAATAACAACAACAACAAAAACCCAAAAACAATGTAGTGTATATATGTGTGTGTTTGTATATATATATATATATATATATATATATATATATATATATATATATATATATATAGTGTATATATGTGTGTGTGTATATATATATATATTTTGCTCAATTTTGTCTGGGCAACAGGTGATATTCTGGGGTATGAGATGTTAATCACGATGCTGATATGACAGGAGGCCTCTGTTGATTTCTCAAACCCAGCAAGGTGGAGAACCTAAATCTCTCCTAATCCCTCTTAAAAGGCACTTTAAACTGCTAAACTTGGCTGAAGAGAAGATTTTCCAGGAAAGCACTTGTTGCTGGGATCACTCCTGAAGTGGCTATGCACTTACCCAGTGTGCTAAAACTGGTCTCACTCTGTGCCCCTGAAGGCCAAAGCTGTAAGGTATCTTAGTCCCTGCCTCTAGGCTGCTCAGTCACTAGATTACTTGCTCCCACCCAATCCTTTCTCTGGGACCCTGAGGGCAGAGCTTGCTGGGGCACTTCTCCCACAATGGGTCTGCAGGGCTGTAGCCAAACACTATTAGCTCTGTCAGGCTCAGCTGCTCATTCTGGGGCCCCAGACAACCCCAAAGTCCTCTGCACTCCCACCCAAGCTCTCCCAAGGCAGTTCAACTGAGTGCCAAGACCAGAAAAAAAACAAAACAGCTCATAGGCAAGGCACCTTCAGTTTGCAATCTCACTGCTGCACTTACAACTGCCAGCGAGATTAGACCAAATGCGTGCAAACACTTGCCAGTTCTCCACTGCTTCTGTCCTTCTCATGGGGTCCAGAATTCCCCCCACTGACTCCCTGTGTCCTCAAAGGGATGTTCATGGGCAGATTCCACCAGCCAGAGATGCCCGGAGTCCTGTCTCCCCAGACTCACAGTGCCCAGTTGCAAAGAAGCTGCTACCCCACTGCAATATTGCTCTGGAACCCATTTTAATAATTTTTAAGTACATAATTCAGTGACATAAGTACATGCAGTGTTACATAACCATCACCACTCTGAATTTTTAGATTTTTTCATCAGCCCAAAGAGAAACTCAGAACCTATTTGTTATGAGTTGAATTGTATCCCACACAAGAAAAGAGATGTTTAAGTTGTAACCTCCACTACTACATTATGTGACCTTACTTGTAAATAGAGTCTTTGTAGATGTAATCAAGTTAAGATGGAGTCACCAGAGGCTGGACTGAAGCCAGCTTTCCACAGAGGCTCCCATTCAGAAGGAGAGTTAAAGGACAGGAATTTAGCAAGTAACCTGGTGGATTAGAGCTGCGCCAAGAGAGAAGGTTGAAGAATGCACATCAACCCTGCTGAGGCAAGCTGCGATCCCAAGGATACAAACAAAAGGTACAAAATCCATCACCAAGCAGACAGGAGTCCACTCCCCAATGAGAATGGCATGGAATACCCCATAAACAAATGAGCAGAGTTCAAAAGTCCTCCCACTATACTCCATGGGAAAGACCCTCTAAAAACTGGACCTACTTCCCCTACTATAGTGCCATGGCACTCTCCTGACAGGCATAAAACTGTGTAAAACTGTATATATTCTCTACCTGCAATTCTGAGCTCCCTGCACTCTCCTCCATTCTCACTCTGAGGTCTGGAGGCCTGTCCCCCAGGAGTCCAGACTCTTGGGTGATTTCTCAAGGGGTGTGGACAGGGCCTGGACTTCAGCTGGTCAGTGCTGATTCTGCAGCATGGGAATGAGGAAAGGACGGTCAGCTGAGAGGGAACCACACCAGAGCAGTGGTGCCCCAAGGCGCAGAGCAGCAGCCGTTTTTGGCAACAATAGGGCTCACCCCTGGATATTCTGAAGTCACACCCCCTGTCTCTCTGGGCAACCAGAGGAGGCCAGGCATCTTCTCAGGTGGCAGCCAATGGCTAAACACAGGCCCCATGAGTAGGGTTTGCCTGAGGCGGTACCAACCTGGGTGGAGCGCAGGGACTATAAAACCCACATGCAGTGCTGCAGACTCCCATGGCGGGGCTGACCCAGAGGACTGCTTTACTGAGCCTAAGATGCAACCGGCCCTCAGGGGATCATCAGCCTAGACAAAGGAGGGCAGGAGGCTAGAACTGACAGCTAACCTTGCTGTGAATACAAACTATGGGGCAACAGCAAAGACAGGGCCTGAAGTGCAGGTTCTGTGAACTCAAAACAGCTTCTCTTCTGCAGGAGAATTTAGCAGGGACAGAAACAAATTTCACAAAGTTGTTCTCTTTGGGCAGCAACATCAATCAGGGACGGGGCTGACACTGAGTGAACACCCTCCCAGCCTCCATCAAGCACCCGAGGGTGTCAGGCCTCACCTCCCCCTGCTGGACAGAGGCAGAGAGCAGCAGCCTGGCTGAGCAGATATAGATTTCCTTGTGATTCAGGCAGGTGCAAACCCCTGGAGTATCTGCTCACTGGAGGTAACTGGGTGACAGCCCTGTGGGGTTATCAGTGACAGGGGGTGACAGAGGTACAAAGTGGGAAAGGAGGCATCAACCCTCCCAGACTAATCTATTTGCTGGGTGGGCCCTCCTGACTTCATGGAGCACCGAAGCAAGTCATATTTGAGTTGTCAGCAGACCCCTGTGACCTAGTTGCCAGAGACCTTCTAAACTCTTCCACCTGAGACAGGTGCTGACAGAGACAATTCATTTGGACCATTTCAACTGAGCCAATTGCCCGAGGACTATCCAAGTGGTGCCCTGGGTGTGTGGTTGTAGGAAGGTTTGATTTTCCTTTTCCAGTTGTTACCTGTGGGGGGCCGGATGACTTAATTGCTGGTATTTCTCCACAGCTGAGACTTCAACCCAGAGTAACTGTATCACTAGGGTTGGACAGAGACCAGCTGAAAACAAGACAGAGCCACTTAGCCCCACCACACCAAACAGGTCCCTAGTTTCTCAGGCTGCAGCACTGTTTGGATCCTCAGCAAAGCTCCAGGGGAAAAGTCAAATGGTTTAAAATAATCATGGTGTGGAATCAGTGGAAAACTCTGGTAACATGAATAACAAGAGTAGATCAATGCCCCCAAGGAAAGATAGCAGATGTAACTGAAGATCCTATTCATAAACAGCTGGCTGAGATGTCAGAAGTCGAATTCAAAATTGGATTGCAAACAAGAGTAATAGAATGGATGAAAATTTGAAATTAGAAATTCGAGGAGCAATTCAAAAGTCAGAATTAGAAATTTGAGGAGAAATTCAAACATTGTCTCCAGAATTCAACAAATTTAAAGACAAAACCACCAAAGATTTTGATACATTGAAGCAAGAATTTGCAGTCCTCAAAGATCTGAAAAATACAGTAGTATCCCTCAGTAACAGAGTGGAGCAAGCAGAAGAAAGGATTTCTGACATTGAAGACAAAGCTTTTGAATGCTCCCAAACTCTCAAAGAGGAAGAGAAATGGAGAGAAAAAACAGACCATTCTCTCAAAGAGCTCTGGGATAATCTGAAGAATGCTAATATCTGCCTCATTGAAATCCCTGAAAGCAATGAAGTGGCTTTGCAAGGCACAGAGACCCTTCTCCATGAAATTATGAAGGAGAATTTTCCAGACATGCCAAGAGATTCAGACAGCAGACAGTTTCAGAACTCCAGCACGACTCAACCCAAATAAGACATCCCCCAGGCACATCATAATTAACTTCACTAAAGTTAATATGAAGGAGAAAATTCTGAAAGCAGCCAGACGTAAGAAAAACATTACCTACAAAGGGAAGAATATTAGAATGACTGCAGATCTCTCTGCTGAAACTTTTCAAGCCAGAAGGGGGTGGTTATCAACTTTTAATCTCCTAAAACAAAATAACTTTCAATCCCAAATTCTATATCCAGCTAAACTGAGTTTCATTTATGATAAAAAAAAATTAAATACTTTAATGACATTCACAGGTTAAAGAAATTTGCCATAACCAAACCAGCTTTTCAGGATATTCTCAGACCTATCCTCCATAATGACCAGCTCAATCCTCTACCACAAAAGTAAACTCACTCAGAAACTTTTGATCAAATTCCAACTTTCACAGTGGCAAAACGATTAAAAATATCCACTGGACTTTCGAAACACTCGATACCCCAAATGTTACCAGACTTATCAATATTCTCCATTAATGGTAATGGCTTAAACTGTCCTCTAAAGAGGCACAGGTTGGCTGACTGGATACAAAACTCAGGCAGGATATTTACTGCATACAAGAATCACATCTTACCTTAAAAGATAAATATAGACTCAGGGTGAAAGGATGGTTGTCCATATTTCAGGCAAATGCTAATCAGAAAAAAGCAGGTGTTGCAATTCTATTTACAGGTACACTAGGCTTTAAACCAACAAAAGTAATGAAGGATAAGAATGGTCACTTCATATTTGTTAAGGGTAATATTCAATATGATGAGATTTCAATTATTGATATTTATGCACCAAACAACAATGCACCTCAATTTATAAGAGAAACTCTAACAGATATGAGCAACTTGATTTCCTCCATTCCATAATAGTCAGAGATTTCAATACTCCTTTGGCAGTGTTGGATAGATCCTCCAATAAGAAGCAGAGCAAAGAAATTTTAGATTTAAATCTAACCATCCAACATTTGGATTTAGCAGACATATACAGAACATTTCATCCCAACAAAACTGAATACACATACTTCTCATCAGCCCACAGAACATACTCCAAAATCAATCACATCTTAGGTTACAAGTCTAACCTCAGTAAATTTAAAGGAATAGAAATTATTCCTTGTATCTTCTTGGACCACTATGAAATAAAAGTTGAACTCAGTAACAACAGGAATCTGCATACTCATACAAAAACATGGAAGTTAAATAACCTTATTCTGAATGATAGCTGGGTCATAGATGAGATTAAGAAAGAAATCGCCAATTTTTTGGAACAAAACGACAATGAAGACAGGAATTGTCAGAACCTCTGGGATACTGCAAAGGCAGTCCTACAAGGGAAATTTATAGCACTGCAAGCCTTCCTCAAGAGACAGAAAGAGAGGAAGTTAACAACTTAATGGGATATCTCAAGCAACTGGAAAAGGAAGAACATTCCAACCCCAAACCCAGTAGAAGAAAAGAAATAACCAAAATTAGAGCAGAATTAAATGAAATTGAAAACAAAAGAATTATACAACAGATCAATGAAACAAAAAGTTGGTTTTTTGAAAAGGTCAATAAAATAGATAAACCTTTGGCTAACCTAAACAGGAAAAAAAGAGTAAAATCTCTTATTTCATCAATCAGAAATGACAAAGACGAAATAACAACAGACTCCTCAGAAATTCAAAAAACCCATAATGAATATTACAAGAAACTTTATTCTCAAAAATATGAAAATCTGATGGAAATTGACCAATACTTGGAAGCACATCACCTTCCAAGACTTAGCCAGAATCAAGTGGAAATGTTGAACAGGCCTATATCAAGTTCTGAAATAGCATCAACCACACAAAAATCTTCCAAAAAAGAAAAGCCCGGGACCAGATGGCTTCACATCAGAATTCTACAACACTTTTAAAGAGGAACTAGTACCTATATTACTCAACCTGTTCCAAAATATAGAAAAGAAGGAATACTACCCAATACGTTCTATGAAGCAAACATCACCCTGATCCCCAAACCAGGAAAAGACCCAACAAGAAAAGAAAATTATAGACCAATATCACTAATGAATATAGATGCAAAAATATTCAACAAGATCCTAACAAACAGAATCCAGCAACACATCAAATAAATTATACATCATGACCAAGTCGGTTTTATCCCAGGGTGTCAAGGCTGGTTCAATATATATAAATCTATAAATATAATTCAGCACATAAACAAATTAAAAAACAAAGATTCTCTCAATTGATGCATAAAAAGCTTTTGATAATATCCAGCATCACTTCATGATCAGAACACTTAAGAAAATTGGTATAGAAAGGACATTTCTTAAACTGATAGAGGCCATCTACAGCAAAACCACAGCCTATATCGTATTGAACGGAGTTAAATTGAAATCATTTCCACTCAGGTCAGGAACCAGACAAGGTTGCCCATTGTCTCCATTGCTCTTTAACATTGTAATGGAAGTTTTAGCCATCGCAATTAGGGAAGAAAAGGCAATCAAGGGTATCCATATGAGGTCAGAAGAGATCAAACTTTCGCTCTTTGCAGAAGATATCATTGTGTATCTGGAAAACACCAGGTATTCTACTATAAAACTCTTAGAAGTGATCAACGAATACAGCAACATCTTAGGTAACAAAATCGGCTTTCCTAAATCGGTAGCCTTTATATATACCAACAATAGTCAAGCTGAAAAAACACTTAAGGACTCTATTCCATTCACAGTAGTGCCAAAGAAGATGAAATATTTGGGAGTTTATCTAACAAAGATCTCTATAAAGAGAACTATGAAACTCTAAGAAAACAAATTGCTGAAAATGTTAACAAATGGAAAATCATACCATGCTCATGGCTGGGAAGAATCAACATTGTTAAAATGTCCATACTACCCAAAGCAATATACAATTTTAATGCAATCTCTATTAAAGCTCCACTGTCATACTTTAAAGATCTTGAAAAAAATAATACTTCATTTTATATGGAATCAGAAAAAACCTCAAATAGCCAAGACATTACTCAGAAATAAAAACAAAGCAGGAGGAATCAGACTACCAGACCTCAGATTATACTATAAATTGATAGTGATCAAAGCAGCATGGTACTGGCACAAAAACAGAGAGGTAGATGTCTGGAACAGAATAGAGAACCAAGAGATGAACCCAACTACTTACCATTATTTGGTCTTCGACAAGCCACTTAAAAACATTCAGTGGGGAAAAGATTCCCTATTTAACAAATGGTGCTGGGTGAACTGGCTGGCAACCTGTAGAAGACTGAAACTGGACCCACACCTTTCACCATTAACTATGATATACTCTCACTGGATTAAAGATTTAAACTTAAGACATGAAAATACTAGAAGAGAGTGCTGGGAAAACTCTTGAAGAATTCAGTCTGGTTGAATATTTTATGAGAAGGACCCCCTCAACAATTGAAGAAGCTTCAATACACTACTGGGACCTGATCAAACTAAAATGCTTCTGCACAGCCAAGAACATAGTAAGTAAAGCAAGCAGACAGCCCTCAGAATGGGAGAAGATATTTGCAGGTTATGTCTCTGACAAAGGTTTAATAACCAGAATCCACAGAGAACTCAAATGTATAAGCAAGAAAAGAACAAGTGATCCCATTGCAGTCTGGACAAGGGACTTGAAGAGAAACTTCTCTGAAGAAGACAGGCACACAGCCTACAGACATATGAAAAAATGCTCATCATCTTTAATCATCAGAGAAATGCAAATCAAAACTACTTTGAGATATCATCTATCTCCAGTAAGATCAGCCCATATCATAAAATCCCAAGACCAGAGATGTTGGCGTGTATGTGTAGAAAAGGGAATACTTCTACACTGCTGGTGGGAATGCAAATTAATACATTCCTTTTGGAAAGATGTTTGGAGAACACTTAGAGATCTAAAAATAGATCTGCCATTAAATCCTGTAATTCCTCTACTAAGTATATACCCAGAGGACCAAAAATCACATTATAACCAAGATATTTGTACCAGAATGTTTATTGCAGCCCAATCCATAATTACTAAGTCATGGAAAAAACCCAAGTGCCCATTGATCCACAAATGGATTAATAAATTGTGGTATATGTGCACCATGGAATATTATGCAGCCTTAAAGAAAGATGGAGACTTTACCTCTTTCTTGTTTACATGGATGGAGCTGGAACATATTCTTCTTAGTAACGTATCTCAAGAATGGAGGAAAAAGTATCCAATGTACTCAGCCCTACTATGAAACTAATTTATGGCTTTCATATGGAAGCTATAACCCAGTTATAACCTAAGAATATGGGGAAGAGGGAGAGGGAGGGGAGGGAGGGGGGAGGATGGGCGGAGGGAGAGTGATTGGTGGGATTACACCTATGGTGCATCTTACAGGGGTATATGTGAAACTTAGTAAATTTAGAATATAAATGTCTTAACACAATAACTAAGAAAATGCCAGGAAGGCTATGTTAACCAGTGTGATGAAAATGTGTCAAACGGTCTATAAAACCAGTGTATGGTGCCCCATGATCGCAATAATGTACACAGCTATGATTTAATTTAAAAAAATAAAAGATGGAGTCACCAAGTTGGGCCCTAAGCTGAGTGGTGTATAAAAAGGAAATCTGAACACAGTCATGCACAGCAGGAAGACCATGTGAAGAGACTCAGGGAAGCCACCAAGAGAAGATGCAGGATGAGGGTGATGCATCTGCAAGTCAAAATGCCCAGTGAGCCACAGAAGCTGAAGAGGCCAGGAAGAACTCTCCCGCAGGTGTCGAGGAAGATGGCCCTCCTAACACCTGGACTTTGGATTTCCACTCTGCAGATTGTGAGACATGAATTTCTGGTTTAAAAAACACCCTGTTTGTGACACTTTATCATGGAAGGCCTAGGAAATGAATAAACCATTGAACATAAATGTCTTAACTCCCCCACCATCACCACCCCAGGAAACATTTACTCTACTTTTGTTGGCTATGAATTTTCCTATTCTAGTTACCTTGTATAAGTGTAATTATGCAATATTTGTCCATTATATCTGGTTTCTTTCTCTCTTAGCACAATGTCATTAAGGTTCATTTCTCAGCATTTTATTTCTTCTCCTGGATGAATAGTATTCCATTGAATGTAAAGACCACGTTTTATTTACCTATGCATCTGCTGATAGACAGCCAGGCTGTTCCCACGTTCCCACCCATTGGCGATTGTGAGTAATGCAGCTATAAACACTGGTGTGCAAGTATCTGAGTTTCTTCTTTCAATCCTTTTTGGCATATACCCAGGAGTGGAATTGCTGTGTATGAGTCCAATTTATTACTTTTTCCTTTCATAAATTTTTCTTTGGGATCCTACGTAAGGAGTCATTGCCTATCCAAAAGTTAAAAATCTTTCTCCTATGTTTTCTTGTAGAATTTTATAGTTTTGGCTGTTGTATTTAAGCCTATGAATGAGCCTTTTGGTATTATATTTAGCATATGGTATTAAGAGTCTTAAGTTTTCTCAATTTTCCTTTTCTTTCCTTCCTCCTCACTCTTTCTTCTTTCCTTTGCTTAAGGATACCTAATTGTTCTACCACTATAGTCTGGAAAGACTGGCTTTTCTCCATTGAATCATTTTGTCAACTGTTAAAAAATAATTCAAATGCTTGTGGCTAACATGGAATAACAGTGACCATATTCATTGTACTACCTGAAAACAGAGAATAGAAAATATGTGAAAGAACAGTTTTCAAGGCTGCATATATCAGGCCACAAAGCTCAGTGACCCTGAGTGGTGGGAAGCAAATTAGATGAGCTCTCCATCTGACCTAGCTTACTGCCCTGGTAGCATTTCCAGGACATGGCGCAGAGGGAAACCTGGTGGAGCCCATGGATTGAAGTTGGGGAGATGTAGCTGAGAGTCTGGGGGAACAAAGTGACTAGTGTGGTGGACAGAATGCCAGAAAGGAGAGAGCTGCACAGTGAGACCAAGAGAGACCTACCTGCAGAGTACTCAGATGACTGTCAATCAGCATGTGAGGAAGCTACTGGTGGCCCGGGAAGAACCATCCAAAAGGATGTCATCCAAAAGGGCGCCGGCCACACACAGCGGGGCTGGAAGTTCGAACCCAGCCCAGGCCTGACAAGCAACAATGACAACTGCAACAAAAAAAATAGCTGGGCGTTGTGGCAGGCGCCTGTAGTCCCAGCTACTGGGAGATGGAGGGAAAAGAATCGCTGAAGCCCAAGAGTTGGAGGTTGCTATGAGCTGTGACGCAACGGCACTCTACCGAGGACTACATAGTGAGACTCTGTCTCCAAAAAAAGAAAGAAAAGTGCCTGATCCCCACAGGCAGATGGACTTGCGTTCCACAAGGCACTGGACAGAGTACACATAAGGACCTTGCCTCAACAGTGGGCAATACCAGCCCATGGCTGACCACTGCTCTGGTCCCGCTGAACAAATTTTAAAAGCAAGACCCAAGGATCAAATTGTTTCCAAGTAATTAAACTGTGTCCTAGAAAAAACTCAAGAATATGTTAGGACTATAATATCCAACACCCCAAACGATAAAATTCCCTATGTCTGATACCCCAACAAAAAATGATCAGATATGCAAAGAAACATGAAATTATGACCTATGATGGGGAGAGAATCATTCTTGTCTTATTCTCAGCGTCAGGCAAAAGGATTCAGTCTCTCACCATGTTATCATGTTAGCTGAAGTTTTTTAAAAGAAGCCTTTATTACGTTGGAGAAATTCTCTTCTGTTCCTAATTTGCTGAGAGTTTTTTTGTTTGTTTATGAAACATGAACGTTTTGTCAGATGATTTTTCTTTAGCTAAGATGGTCATTTTTTTCTTCATTCTAGTAACATGGTGACTCATGTTAACTGAATTTTTAAAAACAGCTTCAGGTACAATTCATTTAAAGTATATAAAGAAATGGTTCATAGTATTTTCACAGAATTATGCAACCAGTACCAGAATCAATTTTAGGACATTTTCATCACCCCAAACAGAAACTGTACTCATGAATACGTACGCCCCATTTTCCCTGAGGCAGCGCCAATCTATTTTCTGTATCTATGTTTGGGCTATTCTGGATGTTTGGTATAAATGGAATCCTGTAGTCCTCGGCAACAGGTTTCAAGGCCCAGTCACATTGTACCCATTTATCGCACTTCATTTCTCCTTATTGCCGAGTAACATCCATTGTAAAGACATACCACAATTTACTTATCCATTCGTCAGTGGACGGACATTTGAGTGGTTTCCATTTTTGATTATAAATAATGCTGTTATAAATATTTGTGTTTTATGTGCACATATATTTCCATTTCCCTTGAAATATACATAGGAGTGAAACTTCTTGGTGATTTGGTAACATATGTTTAACCTTTTTCTTTTTAGAGAGACGCCTTTGCTCTGTTGCCCAGGCTGGAGTGTGGTGATGTCATCACAGTTCACCATAATCCTGGACTCCTGGGCTTGAGTGATTCTCCTGTCTCAGCCTCCCAAGGTGCTGGGATTATAAGCAAGAGCCAGCTCATCCAACCTATGTAACCTTTTGAAGAATTGCCAGACTATTTTCCAAAATGGCTGCACCATTTATTTTCCCATTAGAAGCAGAATATTCCCAATTTCTCCCTATCTTAACACTTGTTACTATATGGTATTTTTATTATAGATATCCTAGTGGGTATGAAGTGGCATCTCACTCAAATGGGTGTGAAGTAGTATTGTGGTTGTCTTGGTTGCATTTCTCTGATGGCTAAGGATGTCAAGCATCTTTTCACATGCTTATCTGTGATTTGGAGAAATGTCTATTGAGACCTTTTGCCTATATTTTATTTGGGGTGTCTATTATTGGGTTGTAAGAGTTTATACATCCAAAATACAAGTCCTTGATCTAACATGATTTACAAATATTTCCTTTCCACTGCAGGCTGTCCTTCACTTCGTTGTTGGGTTCTTTTGAAGCACAAAAGTCTTGTTTTGTTTGTTTTAAAAGCTGGTCAAGTGAAGCAGTGGGAGTAGGGAAGGAACAAGGGCATCAGTGTGACAGCTAATACAATCAATTATGGTTAACACCACTGCATGTGGACCATTCAGCATGAAATTTTTTAAATGAATGAAATCCTATTTTTCCCCTGTTTCTTGTGCTTTTGGTATCCTATCTCAGAAACCACTGTTTAATCCCCAAGGTCACAATTTCTGCCTACACTTTCTTCTAATAGTTTTAGCTGTTAGTCTTTGATCCACACTCACTTAATATTTGTATATGATGTGAGGTAAGGGGGCCCAAACTCATTTTTCACACCTCTGCTCTGACTGACCGTAGATGTATAGGTTTATTTTTGGATTCTCAATTCTATTCCACTACTCTAGATGTCTCTCCTTATGCCAGTGCCACACTGTTTTGATTACTATACCTTTGTAGTAAGTTTTAAAGTTAGGATGTGGGAGTTCCCCAACAAGGTTATTTTTCAAAATTGTTTTGGTAATCACTTGAATTTCCAGATGAATTTTAGGAACAGCTTATCAATATGTGCAAAATAGCCTGTTGGGATTTTGACACTGAATCTGTAGATCAGTCTACAGGGTACTACTGTCTTCATAGAATCTTCCAATCCATGAATGTAGAATATCTCCATTTATTTAGGTCCTCTTTCATTTCTATGTTTTATACTTTTGAAAAGTCTCATAATAAAATGTTAGAAAAGAATACATTTACTTCTGGCACTCTAGTGGGTTTTTTCTGCTTTTTAAAAATTAAATATTCCTGCCACAGAGGTGAGTTCAAGCCCAGCCCCGACCAAAAAGTGCAAAAAAAAAAAAAAAAAAAAAAATCCTGCCACAGACCCACACCGTTTTCAGGGTTTGAATTTTGCAGTTCATTCTCGACTCTTACAGGGGAAGTCCTTCTCATGCTGCTGCTTTAAAATTTTCCAGGGTCTTCTCTTCTTGGTGAATTTTGAAAAAAATGTATTAAACATAAAACAATTCCTTTGTATTTAATTCAATAAATAAACTCTTAAACTTGCAATCCTCTTACTACTTTTTTTGGAATTGCATTAAATATAAATGTTATTGTAGGAAAGTTTAATAATACTGTTTTCCTATTCAGGTGTGTCTCTCCATTTATTCAAATGTTTTTCATTTCCTTTAAAATTTTATAATTTTCTTCAAATAGATCTTTGCATATTTCTTATTAAGTTCATGCCTAGGCATTTTATAGTTTTATTGCTATTGTAGAAGGAACCTTTCTCACTATTGAATTTTCTAAACTGTTAGTTCTGGAATACAGAAAAAAGCTAATTAATTTTTTTATATATATTTGGCTATGATCTTGCTTTTTGGGTTATTTTGGATTGTTAAAAAAACCCATAAAATATGTTTTATCTGATGCAATGTGATTGTGACCTATGCAAGTGATATGCTGAGAGATAGAGAGAGCTTGATGAGTAGGAGGTTAAAAGTTTCCTTCTTTTATCAAGACAACACTTCAGGGCATTTATGGAAAGAAACTTTGTTTCACAAGAATGCATGAGAGACTCTTCAGAGAAGAGGGTCATGTTGCTAAATGCAACTTAGTGACTGCAATTGTGAATGCCTTATAGGTGCCGTAAGATGCTGTAAGCTAGTGCTGCATGATTTAACGCTAAAGTCTTCAAATGCAAAGCCAAAAATCCTAGTACTCAAAGCGTAAAATACGTCCTTGATTAGAAAGGAAATATAAGTTATTTTGATGTTAATTTATACAGCTAAGGTAATTTTAATTAAAAAAAAAAAGAGCTTCTAGTCAGTACTGAGTTTTGTTTGTTATTGTTCTGAGCTAAAGTGACTCTAAAATTTGCTTGGAATATATAATGTAGAAATATCTAGAAAAACTCTGAGGGAAAAGCAAAAATAACAGGGGCGCTAGCCAAACCAAATAGTAAAAGCCTCTATTAAGAAAGTTGGTACTGGCCTACACTAGGCAGACCAATGAAATAAAATCAAAAGAACAGAAACAGATTCTACTAAATGGAATCTCTGGTAAAGGGGGTGTCTCAGATCACCATGCGGAAATAGAATCCTCAATAAGCAGCATCTGGACAACTCGCTTGCTTTAAAAAAATATAATAAAATTGGACCTACACCTCACTCTGTACACTATACACATGAATCAAGAGTTCAACGTCTGTTGTTTTGGGATTTTGTGAAGTGGGCTACTCTTGCTGGAGTTAGATGGTATATCAGAGTAGTTTTGGTTTGCATTTCTCTGATCATTAAAGATGATGAGCATTTTTTCATGTGTCTATAGGCCATGCGCCTGTCTTCTTCAGAGAAGCTTCTGTTCATGTCTCTTGCCCACAGTGAAATGGGATCACTTGTTTTTTGCTTAGTAACAAGTTTGAGTTCTCTGTGGATTCTGGTTATTAAACCTTTGTTGGTAGCATAACTTGCAAAAATCCTCTCCCATTCTGAGGGCTGTCTATTTGCTTTACATAGTGTGTTCTTGGCAGTGCAGAAGCTTTTTAATTTGATCAGATCCCAGTAATGTATTTTCGATGTTGCTTCAATTGCTTGGGGTGTCTTCCTCATGAAGTATTCTCCCAGGCCAATTTTTTCAAGCATTTCCCCTACACTCTCTCTAAGAATATTTAGAGTTTCATGTCTTAAGTTTAAGTCCTTTAACCAGTGAGAGTCAATTTTTGTTAGAGGAGAAAGGTGTGGGTCCAGTTTCAGTCTTCTACAAGTTGCCAGCCAATTTGTCCAACATCATTTATTGACTAGGGAATCTTTCACCCAATTTATATTTTTAATAGGCTTATTGAAAATCAAATGATGATAAGTGTCTGGGTTATGATCTATGTGCAAAAGACTTAATAAAAAAAGAGTTCAATGTGAAAAATGAAACCATAAAGACACTAGAAAAATGTAACAAAGTTCTTCAATAACTTTATACTCAGAAAAGCCTTTTTAACCGGCCTCAAAATCCATAAACCATGAAAGAAAATATATTTAATATAAAAAAATAGAAAACTTCTATACAGACAACAACACAACAAAAACCCAACCATACGCAAACATGAAACACAATTGAATGAGTGGGGAAAATATTTGTAACTTATATCAAACAACAATCTCCCTAATGTGTAAAACTGACCAAAGGTTAAAACTAAGATCGTTGGATAACATGTGAGGGAGGCTGAGTGGAAATCGGCAGGCTGAGAACCTCACTGGTCAGAGTGTAAATGGGTACAGACACTCTTGGCAATTTGTTAATACCTTTCAAAATAACTTGGGCACCTTTCATTTGACTTAGTAATTCTGGTTCTTGGAATTTACCTGATAGATGGAACAGTGTGTGTGTGGAGCAGGCCTCTATCTGTGTAAAAGGGGAAAGAGGAAGAGTGTTCACTTCCACACTAAATAGACCTTTGTAGCAAGGTTTCTGTGGGATGAGTTGGGATGAGACAGCGTACAAATGGAATGTCGACGGAGCTGCAATTAGAAAATGCACATGTAATTTTGCAGATTTTGTCCAATTCCCCTAGATAATGGTTGTGCCATTTGGCACTCCCACCAGTGATATATGGGAGTTCCCTTTCTCAATGTAGCTTCTGAACAGTGTGGTTAAATATTTAAATTTTTGCTAAGCTGTAAGATCAAAATGTGGTTCTTATTTGAATAATATTTCACCGTACCTCATCCCACTGTGGCTGTAAGGTGAACTTCACTTAATGGGACTGAACGTTTCTTCATATGTTCAAATGCCATTCGACTTTCTTGCCCATGAGAGTGCTGTGGCATCACACAGCTCACAGCAACCTCCAACTCTTGGGCTTACGCGATTCTCTTGCCTCAGCCTCCCAAGCAGCTGGGACTACAGGCGCCCACCACAACGCCCGGCTATTTTTTTTTGTTGTTGTTGCAGTTTGGCCGGGGCTGGGTTTGAACCCGCCACCCTCAGCATATGGGGCCGGCGCCCTACTCACTGAGCCACAGGCGCCGCCTCTGCCTAGTTTTTTTTTTTTTTTTTTTTTTTATGGCAGAATACATTGTTGCCCTCAACAACATAGGATCTGTTAGGGAGAAATACAGGATGAAGAGATAGGAAGCCTAAGCAAGCGGAAGTCCCACAGCGGAGTAAATGGTGTGAATTTCTTCACTGTGAGCATTGGCACGAGGATGAAATTGGGTGATTCTTGCAAAGCACCCAGCAGGTACCTGGTTCAGTATATGGCAGCAAGTATTCTCAACTTTGAGGAGCTTTTCTAATGATCCATTTAGGCAAGGCTTCACGGCAGGCTGACTGCTTAGTGGAGTGCTCGCCAGGGCCACCACCAGAGTAAGGGCTTAGGAAGGACTTGCAGTGTTGGCTTGTCTAAGCCACAGCCAAGGAGAGACGCTTTGTAGAGGCTGACGGGACGTAGTCTGAAGGTCTTTCAAAGCCTTGCCTTGGAGGGAGCTGACTCTCCTTCCTTGGCAGATTCACTCGGTGGGTGGAGGAATGAGGCTCTTGGCCCCAGGCCTAGACCCCAGAGGGAGCAGGGTATTCATGCAAACATTGTCACTTGTCTACCCCAATCTTTTGCCCTCTTCAGAGAGCTCAGATTTAAGCTCCAGTTTCAAGTGTATCCCTTTGTCCTTTAGCCACAGGAGGAACCAGACTGATGGGACCATCAGATGTGGATTAATTAGACTAGACTAGGTGCTAGAATGATGAGAACCCCCAAACCAAGTGGTTTAAGGACAGAGCAGCTTATTTTTCTCTCCTATAGGCCTCTTGAGGTGTGTTCAAGCTGGTGGGCAGCTCTGTTCCACGCAGACATTCAGGGTCCAGGTCCCTTCCTCTACTGGCTCTGCCAACCTCCAGGGCTATGTCTCTGTCGTTACACAATTAAAGCTGGTTGCTACCATGCCTGGATCTGGGCACCAGCTTTAGAAAAAGGGAGATGATGGGGCCTTGGTGTGTGTCACACTTTATGGGGGCAAGACATGATTGCAAGAGGGACTTTACCTAACAATTGCAATCAGTGTAACCTGACTTATTGTACCCTCAATGAATCCCCGACAATAATAAAAAGAAAAAAAGAAAAAGTAAAAAGGAGATGAGTCCATTCCCAGTGCTTAGGAGCTCCACAGGGCCTCTGTTCACCTCCTGCTGGAGGCAATGTAGTCACATTCCCAGGCCATGGAAGTTTTGGAAATGTGGTTCTGAGCTATACGTATTCAGGAACAACTCTATCACCACAGAAAGGCAGAATGGATTTTTTGTGGATGACTGGTCATTTCTATCACTGTCCACCAGCAAACCTCTGTGCACATTATTCTGCCATGTGTATAAGGGAGCTAAGGTAGGAATGGGGAACACGTACTAGACAGAGGACCATAGCAGCTACCCTGTTTCCCCGAAAATAAGACATCTTCCGAAAATAAGACCTAGCGCAT
The DNA here is from genome assembly GCF_027406575.1 of Nycticebus coucang. NCBI lineage: Eukaryota > Metazoa > Chordata > Mammalia > Primates > Lorisidae > Nycticebus > Nycticebus coucang. The sequence continues at coordinate 131,885,725 of NC_069783.1, forward strand.
CTTTGGGAGCACACCTTAAAATAAGACACTGTCTTATTTTGGGGGAAACAGGGTATTAAATCCTGCTGGACGGGAACTGCAAATATAAATATCACTGCTATCAGAGCTCTGCTTTTCCAAACACAGGAACTGAACAGATTCACACAAGTTTTTGAGATAGCTTTCCTTCCTGAACTCTCACCGCTTGCTATCTAAAACTCAGGAATCAAATAGATTTGGATAATGCATTACACTGCTCATAACCTAAACCCACTGCAAGAATTCTGACTACCAGAATTCAAGAAATGCGTGGATTTGGATAGTGAGGATTCTTAGGTCACCTGGCCATGGAGTGGGACAGTTTGGCCACCTCTGTTCTGCTCTCTGGGAGTAAAGGGCCTCCTTGTCCACTACCTTCCACTGTCCCCTCTGCCTAGTTTTTAATTGAGTTTTTGATCTTTCTTTTCATGTTTTGAGAGTGCTTTGTATATTACTGAGATTAGCCCTTTGGGACAGAAATTGCAAATCCTATTTCACTATTGCAAATTGCAATAGACAGAAATTGCAAATCCTATTTCACTATTTAAAGTATTTTTGGATGCAAATGCTCTTTAATCTATATGTAGCCACATGTATCAATTTTTTCCTTAATATAGTAGATTGAGTCAAAAGGGCTTTTGATTTGGGCAAAGACTTTTTGGACAGGACCCTAAAAGCATAGGCAACAAAAGCAAAAATAGACAAGGGCGATTACATCAAAATAAAAAGCTTTTGTACAGCAAAGGAAACAATCAACAGAGTGAAGAAGCATCTATAATATAGCAGAAAAGATTTGCTAACCATACATCTGATAAGGGATGGATATCAAAAACACATAAGGAATTCAAACAACTCAATAGAAAGAAAATAACGCAATTAAAAAATTGGCAAAGGACCTGAATCCTAAGATAAATGGGCAACAGGTATATGAAAACAATGCCCAGCATCACTAGTCATCAGGAAAATCCAAATTAAAACCACAATGAGATATCTCCTCACACCTGTCAAAATGGCTATTATAAAAAAGATGAAAGATAAATGTTAGAAAGGATGTGGAGAAAAGGGAACCCTTGCACACTGTTGGTGTGAATCTCAATTAGTACAGCCAGTATGGAAAACAGTATGGAGGTTCCCCCAAAACTAAAAAGAGAACTACCATATGATCCAGCAATTCCCTTTTGGGGTTTATAACCAAAGGAAACAAAATCAGTATGTCAAAGAGGGATCTGCACCCACATGTTCATTGCAGCATTATTCGTAATAGCCAAGATACGGAATCAACCTCAGTGTCCATTAAAAAAGGTATGGATAAAGAAAATGTAATCAATCAGTGTAACCTGGCTTATTGTACCCTCAATGAATCCCCAACAATAAAAAAAAAGAAAATGTAATATGCATATATGAGGTTGGATATATGAGCTCATGAACTCATTCTAGAAAAAGTGCTGCATACCTCACTGCTGAACATCACCACGGTTGCCTTTGAAGCACTCCTCTTGGGAAGCTACACAGTGATGTTAGCGCCTAGTCCACCCTTCAAAGCAATTTTGGAACTTCTTTTCTGGAATGGCCATCAGAGGTGTTGTTGTACCAGGTCTGACAAGTTCTTGAACTCATTCTAGAAAAAGTGCTTTGAAGGGCAGACTGGGCTCTGGTGTTGGTGTATAGCTTCCCAAGGGGACGACTTTGAAGGTGACTGTAGTGGTACTCAGCAGCAAGGTGGGTAGCATCTTTTTAAAGATGAGTTCATGAACTTAATTGCCTGGCCTCATATATATATATACAATGAAATACTACACTCAGCCTTAAGAAAGGAAATCCTGTCATTTACAGCAACTTGAATGCACGCTGTAAAATAAGCCAAGCACAGACAGACAAATACCCATGATCTCACTTACACGTGGACTCTAAAAAAGTTAAACTCTTAGGAGCAGAGAGTAAGATAAGTAGGGGCCATGGGTGGGGATGCAGACTGGGGAGAGGTTCATCAAAGGATACAAAATGTCAATTCAAGAGATTGATTATATAACATGGTAACCATAGTTAATAACAACGTGTAGGTCAATATTGCTAAAAGAGATTTTATGTGTTCTCACCACAGGTAAGTATGTGAGGCTTTAAAAATAAGGCTTTGACGCTACTCAGTTATAAAGGAATTCCCCCATTCTCCCTGCCCGGTTTTTGTATTGGTTTCATTCTTTACATCACATCTCTGATCTTTTCCAATTTATTTTGATGCACAATGTGGGGTTCAGATCCAATTTTATTTTCTGAAGTGCCAGACAATGATCTCAACACTACTGAATAAAAGTCTACTTTCTGGCAGGGCACCATGGCTCACGCCTTTAATACCACCACTTTGGGAGCTGAGGCAGGAGGATTGCTTGAGGCCAGGACTTTCATGCCAACCTGGGCAACAGAAAAGTTAGCTGGGTGTGGTGGTGCACACCTGTAGTCACGGCTATTCAGGAGGCTGAGGCAGGAGGAGTGCTTAAGCCCAGGAGTTTGAGACTGAAGTGAGCTATGATGATGCTATCACACTCTAAGCAACAGAGGAAGACTCTGTCTCAGGGGAGGAAAGAAAAAAAAAAAAACAACAGTTGCTTAGAACGGTGTCCAACTTCTCACTTCAAGCAATCCTGCCTCGGTCTCTCAGAGTGTTAGGGTTACAGGTGTCAGCTACTACACCTGGCAAGGCCAATCTCTTCTACTATAGCATCTGAACAGTAGGCCTTCATCTCTGACAGGGCTGGCCACACTCACCCATTGTTCTTTTCAGGGATTTCCTGGCTATCCTTATTTTTTTATATGATTTTATAATTAATCTTTCTGTCCCCTGGGGGGAGGAACATTAATGTTATTTCTATTGGGTGGTATTTATCTTTTAGCATGCGGAGAAACTGACATTTTCGTGATGATAAAGCATCCTTTTCGACAACATAAAGTATCTTTCCAGTTGTTCAAGTCTACATTTGTGTATTTTTTTCAGGAATGCCATAAGTTTATCGTTACATAACTTTAAAATCTTTGCATTAACTCCATTACTAAGAATTTTTTTTCTGTTGCTACTGAAAATGAGAATTTCTCTTTTACAATGTATCTTGTAGGTAGTCACTGTTTGCATACACATGAAGATTAGAGATCTGTGTGTGTTCATTTGAAACACAAGTGTACAATCTATAGATTGAATCTAAGATTCAAAGTAGTTAAAAATGGTTGGATTTACATTTGAGTTCAAAATTTAAAGTTTTGGTCTTATTCTCTGTAGAAAATATCCATATTAAACAATATTAAATATTCACTCACACAAACTCACATTCCAGTACATAATAATTCTAGGAAGAGGCAAAGGACAAAACAAACCCCAAAGATACTAAAAGATAAAGATAGACAACTTTACTTCAAGATGATTTTTTTTTTTTTTTTTGTAGATGCAGAGTCTCACTTTGCCACCCTCGGTAGAGTGCCATGACCTCACACAGCTCACAGCAACCTGCAGCTCTTGGGCTTACACGATTCTCTTGCCTCAGCCTCCCGAGTAGCTGGGACTACAGGCGCCCACCACAACGCCCGGCTATTTTTTGTTGCAGTTTGGCCGAGGCTGGGTTTGAACCCGCCACCCTCGGTATATGGGGCCTGCGCCCTACTCACTGAGCCACAGGTGCCGCCCCAAGATGATATTTTTGAGGTTAAAATTAATGCATAATAGAAAAGCATATTTGATTCAATATCTGGAGAAAGAACTTTGGAAGTGAGCATATAACTATATCACTTTTAAAAAACATGAAATGGACTTATAATTAGTGGAAAGAAGCACTGTTTCTCGTGTATGACTGAGATGCCAATTAAGACAGGTGAGTTAAGATTTGTCTTAAGATAAATGATACAGGATCTTAAAGGTTATACTAAAATTTAATATAAAAACATTTCCATCTATTCATACAAGTCGAACTATAGACCAATCACAGAAATTAGCACTTAGAAACTCAATGGAAAAAAATGAGAACCCATGAAACAATTCAGACAAATGTCATCAGAAGTTCACTGTCCATACGTATGCAAGCAGCAGCTTTGCTCTGTATTCACTTTTATATAGTAGAACGTGCTTTCTTTGGATATGATTTTGTATTACCAACAATAAAAGAACGCATAGTTTTCTTCCTTTCTTTTTCTCTCACCCCCCACCTGCCCCTGTTTTTGTTTACCTGTATTACTATATCATCAAGGTACTCTGGTGTTATATTACCGGAGTTTTTACAATTATTACTCATCAATTGTTTCTTCATGCTTTGGATAATTTAACGACATCTCTTCTAAAAAATTGACACTTTTAAAATGGTATATATTCTAGAATCTTTCCTCTGTCACCCCTTAACTTTATGAGAAATCAGTTGTAGGAAAAACTAGCAGAGAAACTAGAAAACTTTATTTATTATGAATGGCAAGTAAAGGAGAACTCAAAAGTCACTGTACTACTCCAGTTTAACAAAATATTCCCTCTAGCACCAAGTCTCATCTCTAATAGATAATATGTGAGAAGATTCTACACAAGAGGGAACAGAAAATGCAATTACTTTTTATTGCCAGAAATTTGGAAACCTATTTTTAACAAAGTTAGCTATGCAAAAGTATTACCTTAGGCTGTCTCTTAATAGTTCCTTTTCACAAGTGTGAAATTTAATGAAGGCAACAGCATTTACAAGTAAGACCAAAATGGTATGTTAATTACTAGCTGCATTTTCCTAGGCAACAAGCGATTAAATGGAAAGAGAAATTAGTTTTACAAATGGCATCATACATCTTTATGTTACACCCCCCTCCATCAAGTCACAGATGGTTATGTATCTTGCACTTCCTAATATTGTAGGCAATTTTCTTTTCCTTGGGCACACCCAAATCCATCACTACTCTAAATTATATATTATTTCGGAATCATTTACGAGGGCTGAAGCTGTTTATCATAATGATTTAACTGACCACATGAAACAGGCTGTTACTAGGCTCTACATGGATATGAAACTTAAGACTTGCAGAAACTATAGGCACTGTAAGTTTGGAGCATACTCATTACATAGTTTGAGGAATACCTTGACCTGATGTAACTAGCTCTAATACAGGGTTCCTAGCCCTTAAACCACATGCATTTAAAAAAGCCCAGGCAAGGCATAGTGGCTCACACCTGTAATCCCAGCACTCCAAGAGGCTGAGGTGGGAGGATTCCTTGAGGTCAAAAGTTTGAGACCAGTCTGGACAACATAGTGAGATTCATCTCTACCAAACAAATATTTTAAAATGAGCTAGGGACCAGGTGCAGTGGCTCATATCTGTAATCTTAGCACTCTGGGAGGCCAAGGTGGGTGGATTGCCTGAGCTCACAGGTTTGAGACCAGCCTCAGCCAGAGCGAAACCTTGTCTCTAAAAATAATTGGGTGTTGTGGCAGGTGCCTGTAGTCCCAGCTACTTGGGAGGCTGAGACAAGAAAATCACTTAAGCCCAAGAGTTTGAGGTTGCTGTGAGCTGTGATGACACGACACTCTACCAAGAGTGACAAAGTGAGACTCTATCTCAAAAAAAAAAAAAAAAAAAATGAACTAGGCATGGTGGTACATCCACGTTGGGAAGGTGAGTCAGGAGGATGATCATTTAAGCACAGAATTTGGAGGCTGCAGCAGTGAGCTATGATCACACCATTGCATTCCCACCCAGGAAATAGAGCGTAATCCCATTTCTAAAAAAAAAAAAAGGAGTCAGAGCAAGATGGCAGACCAGAAGGATCATGCACCTGAGCTCTCCCAATATGACTGGGGACAAAGAGAGAACCCAGCCATACCGGGCACCAGGAACTTGCCTGGAGTCATAGCTCAGGCAGCACAGTGAGGAGGTGGTAAACTGGAGACAGCATATAATCTAGGGCAGTAAAAATCTGATGCAATAGGCAAGACACCTGCCAGGATCAGTTAGACCCCCACTGAGGTCTGGGTTAGAAGGAAGCCTTTCCGGAGTTTTTGGTTTGGGTGGGGGAAGATTCAAGTTGACTTTCCAGTCAGAAAACTTGGAAGAGTGGGCAGACTCAAATGGTATAGAGCAACTAGATTTGAATACCAGTTGGAGTGTATTTGCCATTAGTTTGGTGGTTGGTGAGACAGTCATACTGGGAATGTCTCAGTAGCCAGGGGGCTGCCATTGCAGCAAGGCTGTGAGAAGATCTTAGCAGAGTCCTAAGCACAACTGTTTCAATTCTGCCTGCAGGGATCAGGACTCCACTCTTGGGACAGACTTAGGACTCCTGCACTGCATGGGAACTGTTGTCAGGGGGCACTGTGAGACGTGCCCCTGAAGGATTCTGGAGAGCTTTAAGATCCCAACCAGACAGTGTCTGAACACTGAGGAAATAATCAGTCAAATCAGCAAAGGCAACTAAGTTAGGAAGAAGGACCATAGAGGTTGCCTGCTATGTTCTCCCTCTCCTTAAAAAAAACAAACAAACAAACAAAAAAAAAACACAGCACTACCTGGTATCCTGGTGACATATTGCAACACATATATCCCTATTAAAGTTGGTCTCTTCTGTTATATATAAAAATTTTTTTAGTATTTTTTATTTTTCTTTTTCTCTTTATTTTTATTTTTTACTTTTCTTATTCTTTCTTTTTTCTCTTCTTTTCTATATTGCTGAGATTGCTGCAGTTTTTGGCCATTTGAGCTTTTTTTTGCTTTGTTTTGTTGTATTTTGTTTTTGCTAATTTATTTGGTTGGTTCTATTCTTAACTTCCATTTTTACTTTCATCAAGAGCAAGGACTCCTGGAACTGTGGGAAGATGTCTGACTAGAAGCAGCTTTCTCCAGAGGCTCATGCCCAAAGGGAGAGATATTGAACTGAAGTGGATGGAAGCTGAATGAGAGGAGATCTGCATTGAGAGGAGATCTGCATTGAGAGGACTGCATGAGGTACACATCACCCAGGGTGAATCAAGTGGCAGAAACAAGAAAGTGGAAGAAAAACAAAAGGTATGAGCCCAGTTCCCAGAGGAAGGGACCCCCTCATCAAACAGGACTTCCATTGTGGATGACCAGCCAGGATTCAAAAGTCTCCTCACCTTACCCCATGGGAGAGCAGTTTCTAAGTCCCAGTCCTCCTTCATTATTGAACTTAGGCCCCATTCTGTCTGGCACAAAAGACAAAATATTTTTCTTGCATTCCTGAGCACACAGATTGTCCTTCCCCCATCTTAATTGTTGGAAGGACTGTCCCCTATAGAGTCCAGAGTGTTTGACGAGCTCTCTGAGAAGCTTGGGAATTCTGCCAGCTGCTGAGCTGCAACATGAGAACAGTAGCATGGCAGTTCAAGCTTTGGCTGGGAGAGGGTGAACTACCCACCTCCAGCTCCTCAGGAATTTTCAGGCAGCTCTGTTTTCAGCTCTTCAGGACAACTTCTGAGCTCCATTGGGTGGGTGAGACCAGTCCTTAAATGACTTTGACTTGTTACAGAACTTTGGACCTATATCCTCCACCAGGCACGTCTCTCTGAGCTTGAATGGATTGGCAGGTGGGTGTATAAGTAACTTTGAACAGAATTTTGGACTTCTGGCCTCACCAGGCAAGGCTCTGTGAGCTCAATTGGGTGGGCAAGGCTGGGGTTTAAGTGACTTTGACTGAACTTTGGGCCTCTGGCCTCCAACAGGTGTGCAGTTGGGTGGGCTGTGCCTGGGGCCTGAGAGACTCTTAACTGAACTTTAGACCTGCGTCCTCTGCTGGGTGGCAGCCCCCTGTAGTGGCAGTCCCTAGTTACAGGTATGAGCCTGCCTTGTCTGGGAAAGCAGTGCCTGATGCCTGAGTGACTTTGTCTGAGCTCAGGGCCTATGCTGTCCACAGAGCTGTGGCCCTCAGTGCTTGATTGGCTGGATGGTGCCCAGCGCATATGCATCTCTCCTGAACTCTGGGCCAGTGCTGTCAGCTGGACAGCCTCGTGAGCTTGATTTGGTGGGTGGAGCCAGGGCTGGCAGAGCAACTTTGATTGGAACTCTGGGCCGGTACTGCCTCTGGGCTGGTACCGCCTATTAATTCTTGTCCCCCTCGAGACCCTGTCTGGGGCTGCAAATTCACCACGTGTCTGCCTTTCTTAGTGCACCAGGCATAAGCAAAGTATTACTTATAAAGGGAAAAGTATAAGAATGACCACAGATCTTTCAGCCAAAACTTTTCAACCCAGGAAAGGATGATCATTGACCTTCAACCTTCTTAATCAAAACAATTTCCAGCCTAGAATCCTATACCCTGCTAAACTGAGTTTCATTTGTAATGGAGAAATCAAATACTTCACTGACATCCACATGCTGAGCAAATTTTCATAACAATCAACAGGAGGGTATACCACCAAAGTAAACCTACCCCCAAATTAAAGAACAAAGCCTAGCTTCCACAATGGTAAGAGGCATAAGAGTAAGCTCTGGACTTCTGAAAAACAAGATGACCAAAACTCTGCCACATCTGTCAATTCTCTCAATGAATGTCAATCCTTTAAAGAGGTATAGGTTGACTGCTTGGATGCAAAAACTCAAGCCAGATATCTGTTTCCTACAAGAAACTCACCTTATCTCAAAAGATAAATCAGGACTCAGGGTGAAGCGATGGGTAATGGTATTCCAGACAAATGGAAACCAGAAAAAAGCTGGGGTTGCAATCTTGTATGCAGATACAATGAGATTCAAACCAACAAGAATAATGAAACTCAAAGATCAGCACTACATACTGGTCAAAGGAAACACACTATGAAGAGATTTCAATAGTTAACATCTATGTACCCTATCTGAATATATAAAACAAACTCTAACTGATCTAAACAATATGATATCTTCCCATACTATAATAGTTGGAGGTTTTAACACCCCATTGGCAGTACAGGACAGATCCTCCAAGCAGAAACTAAACAAACAAAGAAAAAAATGGACTCAAACAAGACCCTAAAACAAAATGGACTTAACAGACATTTATAGAACACTTTATCCTAACTAAACCAAATACACATTCTTCTCATTAGCCCATGGATCATCTTCCAAAATTGATCATATCTTAGATCACAAGGCTAACCTCAACAAATTCAAAAGAATAGAAATTATTTCCTGTATCTTCTCAGACCATCATGGAATAAAAGTTGGACTCAACAGCAACAGAAATCTTCATACTCAAATAAAATCATGGAAAATAATAACTTTTGCTGAATGACAGCTGGGTCATAGACAAGATTAAGAAGAAGATAATTGAATTTCTGAAACAAAATGGTAATGAAGCCACAAACTATCAAAACCTGTGGGATACTGCAAAGGCAGTCCTGAAAGCAGTGGTTCTCAACCTGTGGGTCATGACCCCTTTGTAACAATGAAAATATATCGGGGCATTAGGAAGATTGAGAGCCACTGCCATAGAGGGAAATTTATAGCATTAGATGCCTTCAACAAGAAAACAGAAAGAAAGCAAGTCAGCAACCTAATGTGCCATCTCAAGCAACTGGAAAAAGAAGAACAATCTAATCCCAAACCCAGCAGAAGAAAATAAAGAACCAAAATTAGAGAACTAATGAAAATGTACAGGAGATGGACCACTATCTGGAAGCACAATACCTTCTATAACTCAGCCAGAAAGGTTTAGAAATCTTCAATAGAGCAGTATCAAGTATTGAAATAGCATCAATTATACAAAATCTCCCCCCAACCCAAAGAAAGATGCCCTGGACAAGATGGTTTTACACCAGAATTCTATCAAATCTTCAAAAAGGAACTAGTTTCTATAATGCATAAACTTTTCCAAAATATAGAGAAAGAAGGAATCCTCCCCAACACATTCTATGAAGCAAATATCACCCTGATCTCCAAACCAGGAAAGGACCCAACAAAAAAAGAAAACTATAGACCAATATCATTAATGAATATTGATGCAAAAATATTCAACAAAATATTAGGAAACAGAATACAACAACACATTAAAAAGGTTATACAGCATGATCAAGTGGATTTTATCCAAGAGACACAAGGTTAGTTCAACATATACAAATTTATAAACATAATACACTGCATAAACAGAATCAAAAACACAGACCATATGATTCTTTCAATTGATGCGGAAAAGGGTATTGACAATATCAATCATCCTTTCGTGATAAAAACACTCAAGAAAATAGGCTTAGAAGGAACATTCCTTTAACTGGTAGAGGTTATCTATAGCAAATCCACAGCCAATATCATATTGAATGAAGTAAAACTGAAAGCATTTCTACTGAAATCTGGAACCAAGCAAGGATGCGCACTGTCTCCACTGCTATTTACCATAGTGTTGGAAGTCCTAGCCATCACGATCAAGAGATGGAGATCAAAGGAATCCAAATGGGGACAAAGGAGGTCAAACTCTCCCTCTTTACAGATGACATGATCTTATACCTAGAAAACCCCAGGAACTCATCTACAAAGCTCTTAGAAGTGATCAAGAAATATAGCAGCATCTCAGGATACAAAATCAATACCCACAAACCAGTAGCCTTGGTAGATGACAACAATTGTCAAGCTGACACCAAAATCAAATATTCTATTCATTTTGCAATAGCACCAAAGAAGATGAAATACCTGGGAATATATCTAACAAAAGATGTGAAAGATCTCTATAAAGAGAATTATGAAATGATTAGAAAGGAAATAGCAGACAATGTCAACAAATGGAAGAACATACCATCTCATGGCTAGGGAGAATCAAGATTGTTAAAATGTCCCTACTACCCAACGCACTCTATGGATTTAATGCAACCACCATCAAAGCACCAATGGTATACTTTATAAAGATCTTGAGAACATAGTCCTTGGATTCATATGGATCCAGAAAAAAACCTCGACTAGCAAATACAGTTCTTAGAAATAAAAAAAAGTCTGGAGCCATCAGGTTGCCAGATTTCAGGTTATATTGCAAGGTTATCATGATCAAAATGCATGGAACTGGCACAAAAATAGAGACACAGATCAAAAAAATTATTGAAAAGAAAGATGTTTCACTTAAAGGACCAGGAATTAATTAGATGATTTCAACAAGAGCCAGAAGACAGAACAAAGGTATCTTAAACATGCTGATAGGAAACAAATTTCAACCTAAAATTATATATCAAAGCATTTTTCAAAAATGAGGATAAAATAGAGATTTTTTCAGATGGGAAAAAACCCTCATAATTTACCACAACTAACTCTCATTAAGGTAAATTTTGGAATATGAATTTCAAGCAAAAATAGCATTCAGAGGGAACACTTCTGCACTGCTGGTGGGAATGCAAACTAATACTTTCTTTTTGGAAAGATGTTTGGAAATCACTTAGAGATCTTCCATTTGATCCTTCAATTCCTCGACTAGGTATATATCCAGAAGACCAAAAATCACTTTATAACAAAGTTATTTGCACAAGAATGTTTATTGCAGCCCAATTCATAATGGCTAAGTCATGGAAGAAGCTCAAGTGCCCATCAACCCATGAATGGATCAATAAATTGTGGTATATGTACACCATGGAATATTATGCAGCCTTAAAAAATATGGAGACTTTACCTCTTTCATGTTTACATGGAGCTGGAACATACTCTTCTTAGCAAAGTATCTCAAGAATGGAAGAAAAAGTATCCAACGTACTCAGCCCTACTATGAAACCAATTTATAGCTTTCATATGAAAGCTATAATCCAACTATAGCCCAAGAAGAAGGGGAAAGGGGAGAGGGAGGGGAGGGGAGGGGGGAGGATGAGTGGAGAGAGAGTAATTAGTGGGACCACAACTATGGTGCATTTTACAAGGGTACATGTTTAATTTACTAAGTGTAGAGTATAAATGTCTTAACACAATAACTAAGAAAACGAGGTGAAGGCTATGTTAACCAGTTCGATGAAAATATTTCAAATGGTATATAAAACCCGCACATTGTACCCCATAATTGCATTAATGTACACAGCTATAATTTAATAAAAAAAATAGCATTCATCCAGATGGAAGGGTGAAATGCTAAAGGGTATGGTGTGCAAATATGTTGATAAATGTGTGAGCAAATCTACATAAATATTTATTGTTTAAAACGCATATAAAAAGGTTTGGTTTGTAAGGGAAAAACAGGAAGGAACCAATAAATATAATCCAGTATACTGTTCAAACTCTTATTCAAATTTAGATCATTATAAGGTCCTTGTTTATGAGGACAGGAAAAATATTGCTGAATTTAGACTGTAAACATTAATGCTATAAAAGCTAAGATAATGACTGAAGGCACTGAAAAAGCACATTAATTTTTTTTAAAAGTAGATAAGCAAAACTCAACATGGATTGAGGGGACTCTTAAATCCAAAAGATAAAAAGGGTGGGGTAAAAAGGAATACTGGGATGAATGCAAAATTATAGAAATAAACCCACAATAAATGAAAAGACCTGTTAGAAGACAGAATATTAGGAAGTACATGTACAAAAAAATCAGAAAAATCAATGTTAAACGTACAAATAATCTGGCTGTAATCTGTCAACTAGAGCCAAACTTAGAACATAAGAAAGATGACAGTCAGGGAATGGAAAAAGAATAATTCATAGAAGAGATTATATGTTGCCTTTGGATTTACTTTAAAGTAGCTCCCAAAAGAAATAAATTGGGGAGAATAAACAAGAATTCCAAATTGATAAATTGTTTTTTTTTTTTTAGTCTTACTCTGTTGCCCAGGCTATGAGCATCAGCCTAGCTCACAGCCACCTCAAATTCCTGGGTTCAAGCAATCTTCCTGACTTAGCCCCCGAGTAGCTGGGACAACAGGTAACCACCACAACCCCCAACTAATTTTTCTATTTTTTAGTAGAGATGGGGGTCTCACTCTTGTTCAGGCTGGTCTCAAACTCCTGAATTCAAGCAATCCTCCTCCTTTGACCTCCTAGAACACTAGGATTATAGGCATTAGCCACTGTGCCTGGTCTCCAAATTAATAATAATTAAGGATAAGTGACAGACACAAGGGAATTCATTATACTCTTCCAGTTTTACATATGATAAAATTAATGTTATAATGATGTCTTTAAAAAGACACAGAAGAAAAGATATTCCAGGAAAATACTCAAAATAACTTTCTATAGCTATCTAAATATTAGATGTAAGGTAAACACATATCTAGAGAGGCATGGTATCAATTCACCTGAAAAATATAAAAAGGGGCTACTGGCTCAGCACCCATAGCACAGTGGTTACTGTGCCAGCCACATACACTGAGGCTGGCAGGTTCAAACCCAGCCCGGGCCAGCTAAACAACAATGACAACTGCAATAACAACAAAAAAATAGCCAGACATTGTGGTAGGCACCTGTAGTCCCAGCTACTTGGGGGGCTGAGACGAGAGAAACGCGTTAGCCCCAGAGTTTGAGGTCGCTGTGAGCTGTGATGCCACATACCGAGGGTGACATAGTGAGACTCTGTCTCAAAAAAAAAAAAAAATAGTGCTGCTTTTTGGGCATCCAATAGCATAGCCTTAGAAGTATATGGCAAAAAAAATAATAATAATAATAGAATAAGGAGAACACAAACCACAACAATCACTATATTGGGATTTTTTTTTTTTTTTTTTAGATAAGAGTTTCACTCTGTCACCCTGGGTAGAGAGTGTTGGCATCATCATAGCTCATTGCAACCTCAAACTCCTGGGCTTAAGTGATCCACATGCCTTAGCCTCCAGTGTAGTTGGTATTACAGGCACACCACTGTGCCTGCTAATTTTTCTATTCGTTGTCAAGGCTCGTTTGAACTGCTGGGCCTCCCAATGTATTAGGATTTTAGGTGTGAGCTACTGCGCCCAGCCAATTTTGACCACTTCTGCATGCAGCTGATTTTTTACCACTTCTATCAACCTTGTGTTGGAGTTCTCAACCAGTGCGATAAAACAAGAAAAAGGAAAAAATTCATAAAGATTTGAAACAAAGACTATCTTTATCCAGACATTATTATGTAGAAAATCTTATGAAGGATACATGTGAAACTTAGTAAATGTAGAATATAAATGGCTTAACACAATAACTAAGAAAATGCCAGGAAGGCTATGTTAACCAGTGTGATGAAAATATGTCAAATGGTCTATAAAACCAGTGTATGGTGGCCCATGATTGCATTGATGTACACAGCTATGATTTAATAAGAAAAGAAAATCTTATGAAATACGCATAAACATATAACTAATTTAAGTTCATCAAGGTAAGATATCTATCTTTACATGGTATCAATACTTGAATTTTTTTTTAAAGATTTACAATGGGGTGGAGCAATAAGACAGACTAGAGAGAGCTCTTTATCAGTCACTTGTGGTGAGTCATGGGACGCAAAACTCCAGTCACCTCTGGCAGGGGGGAACCTACCCAGAAACATAACTCTGGGGGCATAGGGAAGGAATAGAAGACTCCAGGGAAGGAATAGAAGACTCCAGGAGCCAACAAGGAGGTCCGGAGCTGAGGAGGATCAGCACAGAAGGCAAGGGCCTGGGTACAGGCAGAAGCTGGCCAGCCAGCCCCTCCCACAGAGGACTAGGGACAGAAAAGGGCTGTCCTTCAGTTTTTTTATTTTTTTTCCTTTTCTTTCTTTTTTTTTTTGTTTACTTATATCTGAAAACAATTATCTTTGTCTTTTCAATCTCACATTTTTAACTGATTAAATCTTTAAAGAAAGATATATTAAAATCCAGAAATACTTAACACATGAATGTTTTGCTAAAAAGCATATATGACTGCACTTTAAATACCCGTTTATCTTTTTTATATTTAGGTCTCATATCTTGATTTTTACTGTCACGTATCAATAAAGCCTTTGTACCTTGTCTTCTTTCTCTAACATTGTATTTCATTCTTCTAAAATTTGAGTGGCCATCTTGAAAGGTATAAAAGAAAGGGTAAAAGAACAGTGTCTGTCTCTAGATGGTTTAGAAAGTATTTCCATAGTCAATAATGGTTTAGTAGGTAAAGTAAACCCTATACACGTGAACTCCTTTATGGTTAAGAATGCAACACAAGGGGCGGCGCCTGTGGCTCAAGGAGTGGGGTGCCGGTCCCATATGCTGGAGGTGGTGGGTTCAAACCCAGCGCCGGCCAAAAATCACAAAAAAAAAAAAAAAAAAAGAATGCAACACAAAATTGGCTAAGGTATTGATGTGTCTAAACTGAATTTTAAAAAGTTTAAAGCTGTAGTTTTTGTGTATTATTATTTAGGCAGTATGCTTATGTTGAAAATAAAAGTAAAATTTTCAATTACCCTTAAAGAAATTAAATAGCAGTCAATGAATTTACTGCTATGGTCAAAATGGTCTTCACTTAAAGCGAGAATCTTTACCAACAGGAAGACATTGTTCTAAATCACAGACAGTATTATGAAGAACTGCAATCTCCTTCTTTTTTTCTTCTTGAAAATGTTGAAACTTGCTTCTGTAGATACTCTGGCAAAGCCGTAGGATCCAGGTATGCTTTTGATTTAGTATGAACTTTTGCTAGTTTGGCATCAATTTTTAGCTGTATTTTGATTATTTCATTTTGTTTTTCCTTCTCTTCAGTTCTTAACTTTACATTTAACTCTGAAATTTCCATTCCTTTTTCCCCCTCTATTAGTTCTTTGTGCTTTTCTTCATTTAATTTTTTTTTTTTCTGTGTGTCCTGGTAAAGTTTGCTCATTTCTATCTTACATCCCTCCTCTTTGATTTCCATTTCACTCACAAGTTTGGCAACATTATTCTTCCAGTCCTGTTCATGAGATTCCAACTTCTCTTTTATAAGATCGGCATTTCTTTTTCAGTTCATGTTCATCTATCAAATTAGGTTGATATTCAGTGGTCTGTTACAGCCCTTTTATCATACTATCAAGAGCAGCACATTCTTATTTAATTCAGACCTCCTTTGTTTGCATTACTTTTAATAAACCATTAGTCTTTTCTAACTGAATATCCAATATATTGTTTTTTCCACTGGTTTCTATCATTTCCTTTTCTATATGTATAAGTTTGTCAAGATTTACACTGCTAATTATTTTTCACACATCCTTCTTATCCATTCCTGAAACCAGGATTCTGTAAGGAAGTATGATGAAAAGAACCTCCATGGAAAAAGTGGGAATTTTGAACCACTAATAGAGTTTGGAGTGTACCTACAGTTACTCCCATTTTCCCAGTCTCTTTCACTGCTGCCTGCAGGTGGCTGGTCTGCCTCTAACTGCTGTCCCCTCCCCAGGAAGCAGATTCCTCTAAAAACAGGCCTGACCTTCTCTGGCCCTGCCTGTGCCCTGTCCTGGCATTCCCACCACAAGCCCAGTTTTGGGTTTTGAACTGAGCT
Source organism: Nycticebus coucang (assembly GCF_027406575.1). Classification (NCBI taxonomy): domain Eukaryota; kingdom Metazoa; phylum Chordata; class Mammalia; order Primates; family Lorisidae; genus Nycticebus; species Nycticebus coucang. The sequence goes on from NC_069783.1 coordinate 131,902,087, forward strand.
GTGCGCTGGAGCTGTCTTGAGAGGGCGTGGGTAAGTAAGTAAGCTAGGGCAGCATCCAGTGGCCAGGACTGCATACCAGGTGGGGTGGATCTCCCATTGGCTTGGCTGCTAGCCGGGCACTGCCCTTGTGGGAAGGCTGTGAGGGAGGAACAGTCTGCAGGGTCCTAGTATAAGGCAGACTCTGGTGCACCTTTTGAGCTCAGGTAACCATCCTTGGGGGAGCTGAACAGCCCCTGAATCCCAGGAAGACCCTTTTGTTGTCAGGGGGCACTGTTGGTCATGCCTCCTAAGATATCTGGTGAGAGATTCAGGACCTCGATCCCATGGAGACTGAATGCTGATGAAGCAACCAGGCCGGGACTGAGAGCAAATAAGTCAAGAAGACAGGATCATGGCTCCTTAGGAACTAGAGAATGGCTTCTGACCCCCATCGAATTCAGCAAAGCCAGCCTGTGTTTGCTCTGTCTCCTAATACCACAGCACCACCAGGTGTCCAGGCAATATATTACTCTATATATTTTATTAGTATTATTATTGTTATTTTATTCCTGTTCTCAGTATTTTCCTTTGTTTCTTTCTTTGTTTTTTGTGGCACTGTTCTTTGTTTGGTTTGGTTAGGTTTGGTAGCATTTTTATTTTTTCATTTGTATTTTCTTCAATACAAAGGATCCTCCATTTTTGTTCCAGGTTTTCAGCCCCTTTTATTCTTTTTTTCTTTTCTATTTCATTTTTTCTCTGTGTTAGAGATTTTTCTATTTTTGTCACCTTTCCTACATAAATTTCTCCTACAACAACTAATATATTCCTTTTTTCTTTATCTTATATAATTATATTTTTAATTTTCTTTATTTACTTTTATTTATTTTTTCTTTCTTTTTTCTTTTCTCTGAGGGCTGAGGGTTCATGGCATTGGCCTGTCTGGGAGGTAACAGCATTGGTCTGGCTCTAGGACATCACGAACTTGTGGTCTAGTGTATCCTTCTAGCTTTGGCCTTTGGAAAGTCATCACTGCAACATACTGCTGATTTTTTTCTATACTTGGTGGAGCTGGGGTCTTGCTTTTGCCCAGGATGGCAATAAGATCCTGACCTTGAGTGACCCATTCAGCCCAGCCCCCCAAAGTACTAGAGTTGTGGATATAAGTCAGAGCACCCAGCTGAGCACCACCATTTCTCCTATTGCTCTCTTTGTCTCTTTCTGTCCTTCTTCTCCCCTTTTCTTAAATTATTTCCTTTTACCTCCCCTTCTTTTTTATCCTTTTCATTCCTCTCTCCCTTCTCACTCTTTACTTTTGGCCTTATACCAAAAGGCCACTTCAACACCTAAGCTCAGAGACAAGGTAATTTAAAATGAAGGAGGTAGTGAGAGGAAAAAGTAGGGAAAGGCAGTGAACAGGAAGAAAACACATGAGGAGGAACAAACAGAAAAATTCTGGCAACGTGGAAAACTGGAACAGAGTTCTGCCCTGCAAGGGATCCTGCGGTAGCCACCTCAGAAGATTCCACGTATACAGAATTAATGGAGGCTCAGTGCCCGTAGCACAGTGGTTACAGCACCAGCCACATACACTGAAGGTGGTGGGTTCAAACCCAGCACAGGCTAGCTAAACAACAGCTAAACAACTGTAACAAAAAATAGCCGGGCATTGTGGCAGGCACCTTTAGTCCCAGCTACTTGGGAGCCTGAGGCAAGAATCACTTAAACCCAAGAGTTTCAGGTTGCTGTGAGCTGTGACGCCATGGCACTCTACTGAGGATGACATAGTAAGACTCAGTCTCAAAAAAAAAAAAAAATTAATGGAAATGACAGAAAGGGAATTTAAAATATGAATGGCAAAAACAATAAAGAGAATTGATGAGAAAGTAAAAAATACTCAAAAGGAAATCCAAAAACAGAACCAAAGGATGAAAGATATGAAGAATATAGAAAGGATATGCTGGAGCTTAACAAATTGAAGAAGTCAATCAGGGAACTTAAAGATGCAATAGAAAGTATCAATAACAGATTAGACCATGGAGAAGAAAGAATCTCAGAGCTAGAAGATAAAGCTCTTTTACTAACCCAGGTAGTCAAAGAGACAGAAAAGAGAGAGAAAGCAGAACACTCACTCGAAGAATTATGGGATTTCATGAAGCATTCAAACATATAAATTATAGGGATCCCTGAAGGGGAAGAAGAACCCCAAAGGAACGGAAGCCCTACTGGAGGATATCATAAGTGAAAATTTCCCAATATCACTACAGATTCCAAAACACTCCTTTGGAGGGAGAGCAAATGCCAGGTCATCTCAATACAAATAGAGCATGTTCAAGACACATTGTCATAAACCTGTGCAAAATCAAGATAAAAGACAAAATTCTGCAAGCAGCCAGGAGTAAGCACCAACTGACTTACAGGGGCAATCCTTCAGAGTGATAGCAGATGTTTCAGCTGAAACTTTCCAAGCCAGAAGAGAATAGTCATCTGATTTTAACCTTCTTAAACATAACCATTTTCTGGGCAGAATTTTGTATCCTGCTAAACTAAGCTTCAAAATCAATGGAAAAATCAAATCTTTTACTGATATGCAAACATTGGAGAAATTCACCACAACAAGACTGGATCTACAAGAACTACTTAGACCTAGTCTCCGCATTGACCATCACAATGGACCACCAGCAAGTAAACACCCAGAAACTAAAGGAAAAAACCTAGCTTCCACAATGGCGTAAAGGATAAAACTAAGCAACGGACTTTCACTAAATAAGAAGATTAGAACTCCCTCACACTTACCAATTCTCTCCATGAATGTTAACAGCTTGAATTCCTCACTGAAAAGGCTCAGGCTAGCTGATTGGATAAAAAAGAACAAGCCATCTATATGTTATCTCCAGGAAACATATTTCACTTTAAAGGACAAAACAAGACTCAGGGTGAAGGGTTGGAAAGCAGTATTTCAGGCAAATAGAAATCAGAAGAAAGGAGGGGGTCACTGCTGGGAGAATGGGGACTGAAGACCCCACTCTTGGCAAAGGAAAGCACCCCAAGAAAAAGAGGAAAACTAAAAAGTAAGCTGAGTGAATCAGAACAAAGAAAAATCAGCCAGTTTACATTTAAGCTAGCCATTGCTAGCAAACTTCTTGCCTTTTCTGAAGTTCTAACCTGTTGGGGATACAGCTTACAAACCTCCTGCTGGGTCTGTGAGCACTCTGAGGGGAATAATGGTTATAGAAAAGGCTATGACAAGTCCTAAGAAAAGATATATCTTCTAGGGTATTTCCTGCCCATTAAACAGGCAAAGCAGATACCCATTGTGGAGATTCACATTTGCCTTGGACAGAGACCAAGGGAGTAGCTTGAGCTCTGAGATATGAGCAGAAGAGCTTATGTCCTTTATAACAGAGGAAAATCCTCTGTGGTGGTGATGGCGGGAAAATGCCTCCCTCCCACCGATCCCTCAGAGTAGATTAATGCTGGTGGTGTTTTACTCCACAGGGAACTAGCAGAGCTTAACACCTCCCTAGAAATCTGTGTGTGTGACCTCAAGCAGGAGGCTCTCCCAGATTTAAAAAGGCTCAGATTTCAGATTATTGAAGGAGCTAATATGATCAATCTGAGAAACTGCTGACGTCTTTGTACCCTCCCTCATCTTTCCTCTGGGCAAATAGACTTCAATAAAATCAGAGTGGAGAAAACACCCTGGGCCATTGCTGGAATCCCATGATGGGCAATGGACCCCTGAGGTCCCACTTTTAATTCTACTCTATGTCTCTTCTCTTTCTTTGCCATTGCTCCTAACTCTATATTTCTTCAGTTGATCACCACCATTTCCACAGGTCTCAGTGAACACTGCTCTCAGGGTGGGACCCCGACAGGTCACAATCTTATTTTCAGATACAAGTGGATTTAAAGCAACTAGAGTTAAGAGAGACAAAAACAGTCACCTCATACTGGTCAAAGGAACAATATAACAAGTGTGCATTTCAATTCTAAGTATTTATGTACCCAACGTAAATGCTTCCAGATTTATGAAAAGACCTTAATTGGTCTGAGCAATATGGTATCCTATTACCATAGGATTGGTATCCTATTACCACAGCTATGGACGTTCACACCCCTCTGACAGAACTGGACAGATCCTCTAAATAGAAATTCAACATGCAAGGGACTTAAATGTGACCCTAGAACAAATGGGCTTAATGGACACATAAGAACACCCCATTCCAAAGCTAAAGAATATATACTCTTCTTCACAGCCCATAGAACATACTCCAAAATAGATCATATCCTAGGATACAAATCAAACCTGAACGAAATTAAAAGATTTGAAATTATAACTTGTATCTTCTCAAACCACAAGGCAACAAAGGTGGAACTCAACTCCAATAAACTGTCTCATCCTTACAGAAAGGCATGGAAATTAAGCAACCTTATGGTGAATGACAGTTGGGTCAAGGAAGAGATAAAGGAGGAAATTATTAAGTTTTTTGAACATAACAATGATGAAGCTACAAGTTATGAAAACCTGTTGGATACTGCCAAAGCAGTCCTGAGAGAGAGAGATTTATCATATTAGATACCTAAATCTGAAAAACAGAAAGAGAGCACATCAATAACCTAATGAATCCTCTTAAGAAAATGGAAAATGAAAAGGAATCCAATCCTAACTTAGCAGAAGAAAAAAAATACCCAAAATTAAATCAAAAACAAATGAAAATGATAACAGAATCATTCAGAAAAATTAATAAAACAAAAAGTTGGCTTTTCAAAAGGGGATAAATAAAATTGATAAACCTATGGCCAGATTAATTAGAAACAGAAAAGTAAAATCTCTAATAACCTCAATCAGAAATGAAAAAGGGCAAATAACTACAGATACCACAGAGACACCAGAGATTCTTTCTGACTACTAAAGAAACTCTACCCCCAGAAATTTGACAATGTGTAGGAAATGGACTGATAGCTGGAAACACACTCTCTAGACTTCACCAGGAAGAAATAGATCTCTTGAACAGACCAATATTAAACACTGAGGTCAAAGAAACAATAAAAAAATCTTCCCATAAAAAAAGCTCAGGACCAGATGGCTTCTCACCAGAATTCTATCAAACCTTCAAAGAAGAACTTGGACCTATACTGCAGAACTTATTCCAAAACACTATGAGAAGGAAGGAACCTTTCTCAACACATTTTGTGAAGCAAACACCACCCTGATTCCAAAACCAGGAAAGGACCTAGCAACAAAAGAGAACTATAGACCAATTTCACTGATGAATATTGAAGCAAAAATACACAACCAAATCTTAGCAAATCTTAGCTAATAGATTGCAGCTACACATCAAAAAAATTATACATCACAATCAAGTAGGTTTCATCCAAGGAATGCAAGGCTGGTAACACATGCAAATCCATAAATGTAATTCACCATATCAATAGAAGCAAAAACAAAGACCATATGATTCTCTCAATAGATGCAGAAAAAGCATCTTTTTCTAAGAAGAACACTTAAGAATATAGGCATAGGTGGCACATTTTGTAAACGGATGGAAGCCATCTATGACAAACCCACAGCTAATACTGAATGGAGTAAAACTGAAAGTTTTTCCACTTAGCACTGGAATCAGACAAGAACGTATTCTATCCCCCTGCTATTCAACATAGTCCTGGAAGTTCTAGCCAATGCAATCAATAAGAGAAGGATATAAAGGGCATCCAAATGTGGGTCAAACTCTCTTTGCCGATGATATGATCTTATACATAGAGGACCCCAGAGACCCGACCTCAAGACTCCTGGAAGTGATCAAGAAATACACTAATGTCTCAGGGTATAAAATCAATATCCACAAATCAGTAGCCTTTGTATATGCCAATAACTGTCAAATTGAGAAGCTAATCAAAGACACAATTCCCTTCACAGTAGCTTCAAAGAAAATGAAATACCTAGGAATATACCTAACAAAAGAGGTGAAGGACATCTACAAAGAGAATTAGGAAACTGTAAGAAAAGAAATAGCAGAAGACAAATGGCAGAACCTATTATGCTTCTGGAAAAATCAGAATCGTCAAAATGTCTATATTACCCAAACAATCTACAGATTCCCTGCAATCCCCATTAAAATATCAACATCATACTTTGAAGAACTGGAAGAAATAGTTCATTGTTTCATATGGAACCAGAGAAAAACCCATATAGCTAAAGGAATTTTTAGTAATAAAAACAAAGCTGGAGGCATTACCCTATCAGACTTTAGGTTATATTACAAGTCCACAGTTATCAAAACAGCATGGTAGAGACAGAAAAATAGAGGCATAGATGCATGGAATCAAAAAGAAAATGAAGAGATGGAAGCAGTCTCTTATAGCCATCTGATCTTTGATAAACCAAACAAAAGCATACAATGGGGAAAAGAATCCCTGTTCAATAAGTGGTGCTGGGAGAACTGGATAACCAATTGTAAGAGAGTGAAACTGGACCTGCACCTTTCACCACTTAGAAAAATTGATTCAAGATGGATAAAAGATTTAAATCTATGACATGAAATGATAAATGTCCTAAAAGAAAGTGTGGGAAAAATTCTTCAGGATGTTGGCCTGGGGAAAGATTTTATAAAGAAGATTTCCATGACAATCACAACAACAAATATAAACAAGTGGGACTTAATTAAACTGAAAAGCTTCTGCTCAGCTAATTAAAGCAAATAGACAACCTTCAGAATGGGAAAGGATATTTGCGTGTTACAAATCTGACAAAGGCGTGACTAGGATCTATAAAGAACTCATTTTAATCAATAAAAAAAAGACCAAACAATCCCATCTATTACTGGGCAAGAGACATAAACAGAACTTTCTCTGAGGAAGACAGATGAATGGCCAATAAACATATGAAAAAATGCCCATTGCCCTTGATCGTCAGAGAAATGCAAATCAAAACCACCCTGAGATCTCACCTCACCCCAGTGAGAAAAGCCCACATCACAAAGTCCCAGAGCGGCAGATACTGGCATGGATGTGAGAGAGGGGAACACTTTTACACTATTGGTGGGACTGCAAACTCACACAGCCTCTATGAAAAGAAGTATGGAGAATCCTCAAAGAACTCAAATTGTACTTCCCATTTGATCCTGCAATCCCATTACTAGGCACATACTCAGAAGAAAAAAATCATTTTATCATAAACATATGTGCACTAGATTGTTTATTACAGCTCAATTTACCATCACCAAAATGTGGAAACAACGTAAATGTCAATCAACCCAGGAATGGATGAAGAAACTGTGTTATGTGGACACCATGGAGCACTATTCAGCCATGTAAACGATGGAGACTTCAGATCTTTCATGTTCACCTGGATGGAACTGAAATTCATTCTTCTTAGTAAAGTATCACAAGAATGGAAAATGAAATAGCCAATGTGCTCAGTACTAATGTGAAGCCCACAGATGATCTAACATACACTTATGTAAGAGAAAAGCTCAATTCAATTCAATTTCTGGGCAGAGGGACCGAGGCCAGGGCTGAGGGGAGGCGGGAGGAGGCTGGGTGTGCTCCCACTTAATGAGCACCCTATAAGGGTATACATCTCTTGGGTGTGGGATACAACCACGGGAGGGACTCTACTTAACAAATGCAAATATTGTTACCTGGTTGTTTGTACCTTCACATTTACCCAAAAGAAAAAATATATATATTAAATTAAAGAAGCCAGGCACAAAAGGCCACATAGGCTTTGTTTCCATTGATACAAAACCTCTAGAATAAGCAAATTCACAGGGACAAAAAGTCAATTAGGAATGGCCCTGGACTGAGGGGACTGGGGATGGCGTGGGTGTGTGTGTGTGTGTGAATTCTTATTAGTCCAAGATTTCCTTTTGGGATGATGAGAATGTTCTGGAACTAGGTAGTCATGACAACTGCACAACCCTGTGACTGTATTTAAAACCACTGAACTGTATGCTTTGAAAGGGTAAATTTATGGTAAGTAAATTAGATCTCAATTTTTTAAAAGCCATTTCTTGTAACTTTGAATATTATGCTAAAAGAATGTCTGTCTCATCCCTGAAGTTGAATTGTTGTCTGAGCCACATCAGAGAGAACCGTTCAGAGCCGTGAATGGGATTTTTCTTACTTGCAGTGGGTGGTGTCATCCCCCACCCACCTGTCAAGAATCTGCACTAGTTGTTTCAATGGGGGATCTGTAACTAGAACCCAACAAACCGGGAAGTGGTGGCTTCTGCTCTGTGTCTGCGTGGGATTGTGGTATCTGCTGGGCATTCGGTAGCTGCCTGTGTCACAGGTTTGGATGGCTGGCAACAAAGGCCAAGGCTGCACAGTCGGGGGTCTTTGGGGCTGGCATGAGAGGGGAGTGCAGGGGGACATATTTAAATACTTATTGCTTGTGAATTTGATTACAGTTTGTCTCAGCACTTGAAGCCAATTACCCTGAGATTTTGAAGAATTTAATTGTTGTGAAAGGTGAGTGAGCCAGCCAGGATTTGCACGAGTCAGGGGCAGGAGATGTGGAAGTGACAGAGTGGGCACCTGAGACCCCAGGACTCCACTCACTCAGCTAGTGGCCCAAGGGTGTAGCTCCATGTCTGTTTCAGCCCCCAAGCTATTCGCTGGGGCCTTCACCCTGGTCAAATCATACTCAAGCGAGGAGACACACAGGAAGGTGGAGATTCTGGGAGGCGAGTGAGCTTTCTCAGGCCTCCTTCCCAGCCTGAACCAGAGCCAAGGGTTGCATCCAAGGGCATCAGGCTCTGAGCCCCAACTGCTATTGAGGCCTGTTTCCTTGAGGCAGCTCCTGAGGCCAGTGTGCCCACCCACCAAAGACTAGAGAGGCAGCGTGGGTGGGGTCCCCAGTTTGAGGCTTGGAGATCTGGATTTGAGGATTGACTTTGCCAATTATTAGCTTCAAGTGGGGCGAGTCACCTGCTCTCTCTGGGTCTTAGTTTCCTTATCTGTAGAAAGGGGAGAATGAGATCTAAGTTTTCCAAGTCATGCAATTAATACTGTTTAGAAATCTGGAAAACACAGAGAGGGCATAGTGACTCATGCCTGGAACCCTAGTGCCCTGGGTGGCTGAGGTGGGAGGACGGCTAGAGCTCAGGAGTCTGAGATTACTGTGAGCTAAGCTGAGGCCATGGCACTCTAGTCCAGGTGACAGAGTGAATCTCTGTCTTAAAAAAAAAAAAAAAAAGGAAAATACAGAAATGTATAACAAAGGGTGGAAAATCCTGTCAACCAGAGAACTACTGTTGACACTAACTGTCTTTTTCAGAGGATTACATTTAGAAAAATGTTTTGGGGCAACAGAGTGAGAGGAGGTCTCTTGCTTCAGAAATTCCCTGATGCCTGCCCCAGAACATGACCTTCCCCCTTGCCCTGTTTCTGGACTTGTGTTACTTTAGCTAATAGCTCCAGGAATGCCTGCTCCTCCCACGCCATGTGAGAGCTGCTCCACACCCCACCCTACAAGGACGCCCTGTCCAGATTCCGGGCATGTGTCTTCTGTTCTTGGTGGCCTTCACCCGCCTGTGCTGGATCAACACCTGCTGCTTTCCACTGCCATTAACTTCTGAACCTTCACGACTCTCCGTGGACTCTTTGAATCGTGTGTACCTCTCCACACCAGACAGAGTCATTGGTATCAATGGGTTTGTATCCATCACAGTTCATGAAGCAGGTGGAGAGGAACACTGATGGGGTCACCAGCTCAGGCCCTGGCACCAGGCAACCCATCTCCCATCTCCGGCTCTTAGTATACTCCCACATCCTGTGGGTCCGAGTATCCTCGCCCATTGTGGTGACAACTGTCAACAGCCGGGCAGGCAGCCCCTCTGTGCATGGTCCAGCTCAGTGGCAGTTCCTATCACGCTACCCTGACCCGGTCTCAGGGGCACCGCTCACCATGGCCCTCCAGGAAAACGCGCACCCACATCAGGGACAGCGCAGCTCAGGAGTAGGTGGGTGGGAGGCCGGGTGGGATGGGCACCTCAGGAGCGGGTGGGGCGGGAGGCCGGGTGGGACTGGGCACCTCAGGAGCGGGTGGGGCGGGAGGCCGGGTGGGACTGAGCACCTCAGGAGCGGGTGGGGCGGGAGGCCGGGTGGGACTGGGCACCTCAGGAGCGGGTGGGGCGGGGGGCCGGGTGGGACTTGGCAACTCAGGAGCGGGTGGGGCGGGGTCCGGGTGGGACTGGGCACCTCAGGAGCATGTGGGGCGGGGGGCCAGGTGGGACTGGGCACCTAAGGAGCGGGTGGGGCGGGGGGCCGGGTGGGACTGGGCACCTCAGGAGCAGGTGGGGCGGGGGGCCGGGTGGGACTGGGCACCTCAGGAGCGGGTGGGACGGGAGGCCGGGTGGGACTGGGCATCTCAGGAGGAAGTGGGCCGGGAGGCTGGGTGGGACTGGGCACGTCAGGAGCGGGTGGTGCGGGGTGCCGGGTGGGACTGGGCACCTCAGGAGTGGGTGGGGCGGTTGTTCGGGTGGGACTGGGCACCTCAGGAGCGGGTGGGGCGGGGGGCCGGATGGGACTGGACACCTCAGGAGCAGGAGGGCGGGAGGCCGGTTGGGACTGGGCACCTCAGGAGCGGGTTGGGCGGGAGGCCGGGTGGGACTGGGCACCTCAGGAGCGGGTTGGGCGGGAGGCCGGGTGGGACTGGGCACCTCAGGAGCGGGTTGGGCGGGAGGCCGGGTGGGACGGGGCACCTCAGAAGCGCGTGGGGCGGGGGGCCGGGTGGGACTGGGCACCTCAGGAGCGGGTGGGGCGGGAGGCCGGGTGGGACTGGGCACCTCAGAAGCGCGTGGGGCGGGGGGCCGGGTAGGACTGGGCACCTCAGGAGCGGGTGGGGCGGGAGGCCGGGTGGGAATGGGCAGCTCAGGAATGGGTGGGGCGGGTGGCCGGGTGGGGCTGGGCACTTCAGGAGCAAGTGGGCCGGGAGGCCCGCTGGGCCTGGGCACCTCAGGAGCGGGTGGCGCGGGAGGCCAGGTGGGGCTGGGCACCTCAGGAGCGGGTGGGGCGGGGTGCCGGGTGGGACTGGGCACTTCAGGAGCGGGTGGGGCGGGAGGCCGGGTGGGACTCGGCACCTCAGGAGCGGGTTGGGCGGGAGGCCGGGTGGGACTGGGCACCTCAGAAGCGCGTGGGGCGGGGGGCCGGGTGGGACTGGGCACCTCAGGAGCGGGTGGGGCGGGAGGCCGGGTGGGACTGGGCACCTCAGAAGCGCGTGGGGCGGGGGGCCGGGTAGGACTGGGCACCTCAGGAGCGGGTGGGGCGGGAGGCCGGGTGGGAATGGGCAGCTCAGGAATGGGTGGGGCGGGAGGCCGGGTGGGACTCGGCACCTCAGGAGCGGGTTGGGCGGGGGGCCGGGTGGGACTGGGCACCTCAGGAGCAGGAGGGCGGGAGGCCGGGTGGGACTGGGCACCTCAGGAGCGGGTGGGGCGGGAGGCCGGGTGGGACTGGGCACCTCAGGAGCGGGTGGGGCGGGGGGCCGGGTGGGACTGGGCACCTCAGGAGCGGGTGGGGCGGGAGGCCGGGTTGGACTGGGCACTTCAGGAGCGGGTGGTGCGGGGGGCCGGGTGGGATTGGGCACCTCAGGAGCGGGTGGGGCGGGGGGCCGGGTGGTGCTGGGCACCTCAGGAGCGGTTGGTGCGGGTGGCCGGGTGGGGCTGGGCACCTCAGGAGCGGGTGGGGCGGGTGGCCGGGTGGGGCTGGGCACCTCAGGAGCGGGTGGGGCGGGTGGCCGGGTGGGGCTGGGCACCTCAGGAGCGGGTGGGGCAGGAGGATGGGTGGGAATGGGCAGCTCAGGAATGGGTGGGGCGGGTGGTCGAGTGGGGCTGGGCACTTCAGGAGCAAGTGGGCCGGGAGGCCGGCTGGGCCTGGGCACCTCAGGAGCGGGTGGGGCGGGAGGCCAGGTGGGGCTGGGCACCTCAGGAGCGGGTTGGGCGGGAGGCCGGGTGGGACTGGGCACCTCAGGAGCGGGTGGGGGGGTGGCCGGGTGGGACTGGGCACCTCAGGAGCGCGTGGGGCGGGGGGCCGGGTAGGACTGGGCACCTCAGGAGCGGGTGGGGCGGGAGGCCTGGTGGGAATGGGCAGCTCAGGAGCGGGTGGGGCGGGTGGCCGGGTGGGGCTGGGCACCTCAGGAGCAAGTGGGCCGGGAGGCCGGGTGGGACTGGGCACCTCAGGAGCGGGTGGGGCGGGAGGCCGGGTGGGACTGGGCACCTCAGGAGCGGGTGGGGCGGGAGGCCGGGTGGGACTGGGCACCTCAGGAGTGGGTGGGGCGGTTGGTCGGGTGGGACTGGGCACCTCAGGAGCGGGTGGGGCGGGAGGCCGGGTGGGAATGGGCAGCTCAGGAATGGGTGGGGCGGGTGGCCGGGTGGGACTGGGCACCTCAGGAGCGGGTGGCGCGGGAGGCCAGGTGGGGCTGGGCACCTCAGGAGCGGGTGGGGCGGGGGGCCGGGTGGGACTGGGCACCTCAGGAGCGGGTGGGGCGGGAGGCCGGGTGGGACTGGGCACCTCAGGAGCGGGTGGGGCGGGGGGCCGGGTGGGACTGGGCACCTCAGGAGCGGGTGGGGCGGGAGGCCGGGTGGGCCTGGGCACCTCAGGAGCAGGAGGGCGGGAGGCCGGGTGGGACTGGGCACCTCAGGAGCGGGTGGGGCGGGAGGCCGGGTGGGACTGGGCACCTCAGGAGCGGGTGGGGCGGGGGGCCGGGTGGGGCTGGGCACCTCAGGAGCGGTTGGTGCGGGTGGCCGGGTGGGGCTGGGCACCTCAGGAGCGGGTGGGGCGGGGGGCCGGGTGGGACTCGGCACCTCAGGTGCGGGTGGGGCGGGAGGCCGGGTGGGACTGGGCACCTCAGGAGCGGGTGGGGCGGGAGGCCGGGTGGGGCTGGGCACCTCAGGAGCGGGTGGGGCGGGAGGCCGGGTGGGACTGGGCACCTCAGGAGCGGGTGGGGCGGGAGGCCGGGTGGGACTGGGCACCTCAGGAGCAAGTGGGGCGGGAGGCCGGGTGGGACTGGGCACCTCAGGAGCAAGTGGGGCGGGAGGCCGGATGGGACTGGGCACCTCAGGAGCGGGTCGGTGGGAGACCGGGTGGGACTGGGCAACTCAGGAGCGGGTGGGGCGGGAGGCTGGGTGGGACTGAGCACCTCAGGAGCGGGTGGGGCGGGGGGCCGGGTGGGACTTGGCAACTCAGGAGCGGGTGGGGCGGGGTCCGGGTGGGACTGGGCACCTCAGGAGCATGTGGGGCGGGGGGCCTGGTGGGACTGGGCACCTCAGGAGCGGGTGGGGCGGGGGGCCGGGTGGGACTGGGCACCTCAGGAGCGGGTGGGGCGGGGGGCCGGGTGGGACTGGGCACCTCAGGAGCGGGTGGGGCGGGGGGCCGGGTGGGACTGGGCACCTCAGGAGCGGGTTGGGCGGGAGGCCGGGTGGGACTGGGCACCTCAGGAGCGGGTGGGGCGGGGGGCCGGGTGGGACTTGGCAACTCAGGAGCGGGTGGGGCGGGGTCCGGGTAGGACTGGGCACCTCAGGAGCATGTGGGGCGGGGGGCCTGGTGGGACTGGGCACCTCAGGAGCGGGTGGGGCGGGGGGGCCGGGTGGGACTGGGCACCTCAGGAGCGGGTGGGGCGGGGGGCCGGGTGGGACTGGGCACCTCAGGAGCGGGTGTGGCGGGTGGCCGGGTGGGGCTGGGCACCTCAGGAGGAAGTGGGCCGGGAGGCTGGGTGGGACTGGGCACGTCAGGAGCGGGTGGTGCGGGGTGCCGGGTGGGACTGGGCACCTCAGGAGTGGGTGGGGCGGTTGGTCGGGTGGGACTGGGCACCTCAGGGGCGGGTGGGGCGGGGGGCCGGATGGGACTGGACACCTCAGGAGCAGGAGGGCGGGAGGCCGGTTGGGACTGGGCACCTCAGGAGCGGGTTGGGCGGGAGGCCGGGTGGGACTGGGCACCTCAGGAGCGGGTTGGGCGGGAGGCCGGGTGGGACTGGGCACCTCAGGAGCGGGTGGGGGGGTGGCCGGGTGGGACTGGGCACCTCAGAAGCGCGTGGGGCGGGGGGCCGGGTAGGACTCGGCACCTCAGGAGCGGGTGGGGCGGGAGGCCGGGTGGGGCTGGGCACCTCAGGAATGGGTGGGGCGGGTGGCCGGGTGGGACTGGGCACCTCAGGAGCGGGTGGCGCGGGAGGCCAGGTGGGGCTGGGCACCTCAGGAGCGGGTGGGGCGGGTGGCCGGGTGGGACTGGGCACCTCAGGAGCGGGTGGGGCGGGGGGCCGGGTGGGACTGGGCACCTCAGGAGCGGGTGGGGCGGGGGGCCGGGTGTGACTGGGCACTTCAGGAGCGGGTGGGGCGGGAGGCCGGGTGGGACTCGGCACCTCAGGAGCGGGTTGGGCGGGAGGCCGGGTGGGACTGGGCACCTCAGGAGCGGGTGGGGCGGGAGGCCGGGTGGGACTGGGCACCTCAGGAGCGGGTGGGGCGGGAGGCCGGGTGGGACTGGGCACCTCAGGAGCGGGTGGGGCGGGAGGCCGGGTGGGACTGGGCACCTCAGGAGCGGGTGGGGCGGGGGGCCGGGTGGGGCTGGGCACCTCAGGAGCGGTTGGTGCGGGGCGCCGGGTGGGGCTGGGCACCTCAGGAGCGGGTTGGGCGGGTGGCCGGGTGGGGCTGGGCACCTCAGGAGCGGGTGGGGCGGGGGGCCGGGTGGGACTGGGCACTTCAGGAGCGGGTGGGGCGGGGGGCCGGGTGGGACTGGGCACCTCAGGAGCGGGTGGGGCGGGAGGCCGGGTGGGACTGGGCACCTCAGGATTGGGTGGGGCGGGAGGCCGGGTGGGACTGGGCACCTCAGGAGCGGGTGGGGCGGGGGGCCGGGTGGGGCTGGGCACCTCAGGAGCGGTTGGTGCGGGGCGCCGGGTGGGGCTGGGCACCTCAGGAGCGGGTTGGGCGGGTGGCCGGGTGGGGCTGGGCACCTCAGGAGCGGGTGGGGCGGGGGGCCGGGTGGGACTGGGCACTTCAGGAGCGGGTGGGGCGGGGGGCCGGGTGGGGCTGGGCACCTCAGGAGCGGTTGGTGCGGGGCGCCGGGTGGGGCTGGGCACCTCAGGAGCGGGTTGGGCGGGTGGCCGGGTGGGGCTGGGCACCTCAGGAGCGGGTGGGGCGGGGGGGCCGGTTGGGACTGGGCACCTCAGGAGCAGGAGGGCGGGAGACCGGGTGGGACTGGGCACCTCAGGAGCGGGTGGGTCGGGAGGCCGGGTGGGACCGGGCACCTCAGGAACAAGTGGGGCGGTAGGCCGGATGGGACTGGGCACCTCAGGAGCGGGTGGGTGGGAGACCGGGTGGGACTGGGCACTTCAGGAGCGGGTGGGGCGGGGGGCCGGGTGGGACTGGGCACCTCAGGAGCGGGTGGGGAGAAGGGCCGTGTGGGACTGGGCACCTCAGCAGCGGGTGGGGCGTTGGGCCGGGTGGGACTGGGCACCTCAGGAGCGGGTGGGGCGGGGGGCCGGGTGGGACTGGGCACCTCAGGAGCGGGTGTGGCGGGTGGCCGGGTGGGGCTGGGCACCTCAGGAGGAAGTGGGCCGGGAGGCTGGGTGGGACTGGGCACGTCAGGAGCGGGTGGTGCGGGGTGCCGGGTGGGACTGGGCACCTCAGGAGCGGGTGGGGCGGTTGGTCGGGTGGGACTGGGCACCTCAGGAGCGGATGGGGCGGGGGGCCGGATTTGACTGGACACCTCAGGAGCAGGAGGGCGGGAGGCCGGGTGGGACTGGGCACCTCAGGAGCGGGTTGGGCGGGAGACCGGGTGGGACTGGGCACCTCAGGAGCGGGTTGGGCGGGAGGCCGGGTGGGACTGGGCACCTCAGGAGCGGGTGGGGGGGTGGCCGGGTGGGACTGGGCACCTCAGGAGCGGGTGTGGCGGGTGGCCGGGTGGGGCTGGGCACCTCAGGAGGAAGTGGGCCGGGAGGCTGGGTGGGACTGGGCACGTCAGGAGCGGGTGGTGCGGGGTGCCGGGTGGGACTGGGCACCTCAGGAGTGGGTGGGGCGGTTGGTCGGGTGGGACTGGGCACCTCAGGAGCGGGTGGGGCGGGGGGCCGGATGGGACTGGACACCTCAGGAGCAGGAGGGCGGGAGGCCGGTTGGGACTGGGCACCTCAGGAGCGGGTTGGGCGGGAGGCCGGGTGGGACTGGGCACCTCAGGAGCGGGTTGGGCGGGAGGCCGGGTGGGACTGGGCACCTCAGGAGCGGGTGGGGGGGTGGCCGGGTGGGACTGGGCACCTCAGAAGCGCGTGGGGCGGGGGGCCGGGTAGGACTGGGCACCTCAGGAGCGGGTGGGGCGGGAGGCCGGGTGGGAATGGGCAGCTCAGGAATGGGTGGGGCGGGTGGCCGGGTGGGGCTGGGCACTTCAGGAGCAAGTGGGCCGGGAGGCCCGCTGGGCCTGGGCACCTCAGGAGCGGGTGGCGCGGGAGGCCAGGTGGGGCTGGGCACCTCAGGAGCGGGTGGGGCGGGTGGCCGGGTGGGGCTGGGCACCTCAGGAGCGGATGGGGCGGGGGGCCGGGTGGGACTGGGCACCTCAGGAGCGGGTGGGGCGGGGGGCCGGGTGTGACTGGGCACTTCAGGAGCGGGTGGGGCGGGAGGCCGGGTGGGACTCGGCACCTCAGGAGCGGGTTGGGCGGGAGGCCGGGTGGGACTGGGCACCTCAGGAGCGGGTGGGGCGGGAGGCCGGGTGGGACTGGGCACCTCAGGAGCGGGTGGGGCGGGGGGCCGGGTGGGGCTGGGCACCTCAGGAGCGGTTGGTGCGGGGCGCCGGGTGGGGCTGGGCACCTCAGGAGCGGGTTGGGCCGGTGGCCGGGTGGGGCTGGGCACCTCAGGAGCGGGTGGGGCGGGGGGCCGGGTGGGACTGGGCACTTCAGGAGCGGGTGGGGCGGGGGGCCGGGTGGGGCTGGGCACCTCAGGAGCGGTTGGTGCGGGGCGCCGGGTGGGGCTGGGCACCTCAGGAGCGGGTTGGGCGGGTGGCCGGGTGGGGCTGGGCACCTCAGGAGCGGGTGGGGCGGGGGGCCGGTTGGGACTGGGCACCTCAGGAGCAGGAGGGCGGGAGGCCGGGTGGGACTGGGCACCTCAGGAGTGGGTTGGGCGGGAGACCGGGTGGGACTGGGCATCTCAGGAGCGGGTGGGGCGGGAGGCCGGGTGGGACCGGGCACCTCAGGAGCAAGTGGGGCGGTAGGCCGGATGGGACTGGGCACCTCAGGAGCGGGTGGGTGGGAGACCGGGTGGGACTGGGCACTTCAGGAGCGGGTGGGGCGGGGGGCCGGGTGGGACTGGGCACCTCAGGAGCGGGTGGGGAGAAGGGCCGTGTGGGACTGGGCACCTCAGGAGCGGGTGGGGCGTTGGGCCGGGTGGGACTGGGCACCTCAGCAGCGGGTGGGGCGTTGGGCCGGGTGGGACTGGGCACCTCAGGAGCGGGTGGGGCGGGGGGCCGGGTGGGACTGGGCACCTCAGGAGCGGGTGTGGCGGGTGGCCGGGTGGGGCTGGGCACCTCAGGAGGAAGTGGGCCGGGAGGCTGGGTGGGACTGGGCACGTCAGGAGCGGGTGGTGCGGGGTGCCGGGTGGGACTGGGCACCTCAGGAGCGGGTGGGGCGGTTGGTCGGGTGGGACTGGGCACCTCAGGAGCGGATGGGGCGGGGGGCCGGATTTGACTGGACACCTCAGGAGCAGGAGGGCGGGAGGCCGGGTGGGACTGGGCACCTCAGGAGCGGGTTGGGCGGGAGACCGGGTGGGACTGGGCACCTCAGGAGCGGGTTGGGCGGGAGGCCGGGTGGGACTGGGCACCTCAGGAGCGGGTGGGGGGGTGGCCGGGTGGGACTGGGCACCTCAGGAGCGCGTGGGGCGGGGGGCCGGGTAGGACTGGGCACCTCAGGAGCGGGTGGGGCGGGAGGCCTGGTGGGAATGGGCAGCTCAGGAGCGGGTGGGGCGGGTGGCCGGGTGGGGCTGGGCACCTCAGGAGCAAGTGGGCCGGGAGGCCGGCTGGGCCTGGGCACCTCAGGAGCGGGTGGGGCGGGAGGCCAGGTGGGGCTGGGCACCTCAGGAGCGGGTGTGGCGGGTGGCCGGGTGGGGCTGGGCACCTCAGGAGGAAGTGGGCCGGGAGGCTGGGTGGGACTGGGCACGTCAGGAGCGGGTGGTGCGGGGTGCCGGGTGGGACTGGGCACCTCAGGAGCGGGTGGGGCGGTTGGTCGGGTGGGACTGGGCACCTCAGGAGCGGATGGGGCGGGGGGCCGGATTTGACTGGACACCTCAGGAGCAGGAGGGCGGGAGGCCGGGTGAGACTGGGCACCTCAGGAGCGGGTTGGGCGGGAGACCGGGTGGGACTGGGCACCTCAGGAGCGGGTTGGGCGGGAGGCCGGGTGGGACTGGGCACCTCAGGAGCGGGTGGGGGGGTGGCCGGGTGGGACTGGGCACCTCAGGAGCGGGTGTGGCGGGTGGCCGGGTGGGGCTGGGCACCTCAGGAGGAAGTGGGCCGGGAGGCTGGGTGGGACTGGGCACGTCAGGAGCGGGTGGTGCGGGGTGCCGGGTGGGACTGGGCACCTCAGGAGTGGGTGGGGCGGTTGGTCGGGTGGGACTGGGCACCTCAGGAGCGGGTGGGGCGGGGGGCCGGATGGGACTGGACACCTCAGGAGCAGGAGGGCGGGAGGCCGGTTGGGACTGGGCACCTCAGGAGCGGGTTGGGCGGGAGGCCGGGTGGGACTGGGCACCTCAGGAGCGGGTTGGGCGGGAGGCCGGGTGGGACTGGGCACCTCAGGAGCGGGTGGGGGGGTGGCCGGGTGGGACTGGGCACCTCAGAAGCGCGTGGGGCGGGGGGCCGGGTAGGACTGGGCACCTCAGGAGCGGGTGGGGCGGGAGGCCGGGTGGGAATGGGCAGCTCAGGAATGGGTGGGGCGGGTGGCCGGGTGGGGCTGGGCACTTCAGGAGCAAGTGGGCCGGGAGGCCCGCTGGGCCTGGGCACCTCAGGAGCGGGTGGCGCGGGAGGCCAGGTGGGGCTGGGCACCTCAGGAGCGGGTGGGGCGGGTGGCCGGGTGGGGCTGGGCACCTCAGGAGCGGATGGGGCGGGGGGCCGGGTGGGACTGGGCACCTCAGGAGCGGGTGGGGCGGGGGGCCGGGTGTGACTGGGCACTTCAGGAGCGGGTGGGGCGGGAGGCCGGGTGGGACTCGGCACCTCAGGAGCGGGTTGGGCGGGAGGCCGGGTGGGACTGGGCACCTCAGGAGCGGGTGGGGCGGGAGGCCGGGTGGGACTGGGCACCTCAGGAGCGGGTGGGGCGGGGGGCCGGGTGGGGCTGGGCACCTCAGGAGCGGTTGGTGCGGGGCGCCGGGTGGGGCTGGGCACCTCAGGAGCGGGTTGGGCCGGTGGCCGGGTGGGGCTGGGCACCTCAGGAGCGGGTGGGGCGGGGGGCCGGGTGGGACTGGGCACTTCAGGAGCGGGTGGGGCGGGGGGCCGGGTGGGGCTGGGCACCTCAGGAGCGGTTGGTGCGGGGCGCCGGGTGGGGCTGGGCACCTCAGGAGCGGGTTGGGCGGGTGGCCGGGTGGGGCTGGGCACCTCAGGAGCGGGTGGGGCGGGGGGCCGGTTGGGACTGGGCACCTCAGGAGCAGGAGGGCGGGAGGCCGGGTGGGACTGGGCACCTCAGGAGTGGGTTGGGCGGGAGGCCGGGTGGGACTGGGCACCTCAGGAGCGGGTGGGGCGGGAGGCCGGGTGGGACCGGGCACCTCAGGAGCAAGTGGGGCGGTAGGCCGGATGGGACTGGGCACCTCAGGAGCGGGTGGGTGGGAGACCGGGTGGGACTGGGCACTTCAGGAGCGGGTGGGGCGGGGGGCCGGGTGGGACTGGGCACCTCAGGAGCGGGTGGGGAGAAGGGCCGTGTGGGACTGGGCACCTCAGGAGCGGGTGGGGCGTTGGGCCGGGTGGGACTGGGCACCTCAGCAGCGGGTGGGGCGTTGGGCCGGGTGGGACTGGGCACCTCAGGAGCGGGTGGGGCGGGGGGCCGGGTGGGACTGGGCACCTCAGGAGCGGGTGTGGCGGGTGGCCGGGTGGGGCTGGGCACCTCAGGAGGAAGTGGGCCGGGAGGCTGGGTGGGACTGGGCACGTCAGGAGCGGGTGGTGCGGGGTGCCGGGTGGGACTGGGCACCTCAGGAGCGGGTGGGGCGGTTGGTCGGGTGGGACTGGGCACCTCAGGAGCGGATGGGGCGGGGGGCCGGATTTGACTGGACACCTCAGGAGCAGGAGGGCGGGAGGCCGGGTGGGACTGGGCACCTCAGGAGCGGGTTGGGCGGGAGACCGGGTGGGACTGGGCACCTCAGGAGCGGGTTGGGCGGGAGGCCGGGTGGGACTGGGCACCTCAGGAGCGGGTGGGGGGGTGGCCGGGTGGGACTGGGCACCTCAGGAGCGCGTGGGGCGGGGGGCCGGGTAGGACTGGGCACCTCAGGAGCGGGTGGGGCGGGAGGCCTGGTGGGAATGGGCAGCTCAGGAGCGGGTGGGGCGGGTGGCCGGGTGGGGCTGGGCACCTCAGGAGCAAGTGGGCCGGGAGGCCGGCTGGGCCTGGGCACCTCAGGAGCGGGTGGGGCGGGAGGCCAGGTGGGGCTGGGCACCTCAGGAGCGGGTGGGGCGGGTGGCCGGGTGGGACTGGGCACCGCAGGAGCGGGTGGGGCGGGGTGCCGGGTGGGACTGGGCACTTCAGGAGCGGGTGGGGCGGGAGGCCTGGTGGGACTGGGCACCTCAGGAGCGGGTGGGGCGGGGGGCCGGGTGGGCCTGGACACCTCAGGAGCAGTAGGGTGGGAGACAAGGTGGGACTGGGCACCTCAGGAGCGGGTTGGGCGGGAGGCCGGGTGGGACTGGGCACCTCAGGAGCGGGTTGGGCGGGAGGCCGGGTAGGACTGGGCACCTCAGGAGCGTGTGGGGGGGTGGCCGGGTGGGACTGGGCACCTCAGGAGCGGGTGGGGCGGCGGGCCGGGTGGGACTGGGCACCTCACGAGCGGGTTGGGCGGGAGGCCGGGTGGGACTGGGCACCTCAGGAGCGGGTGGGGCGGGAGGCCGGGTGGGACTGGGCAGCTCAGGAGCAGGTGGGGCGCGAGGCCGGGTGTGACTGGGCACCTGAGGAGCCGGTGGGGCGGGGGTCTGGTGGCACCGGGCAGCTCATGGGCGGGTGGTGTGGGGGACCGGGTGGGACCGGGCACCTCATGAGCGGGTGCGACGGGAGCCCGTGTGGGACTGGGCAGCTCAGGAGCGGGTGGGGCGGGTGGCCGGGTGGGACTGGGCACCTCAGGAGCGGGTGGGACGGGAGGCCGGGTGGGACTGGGCACGTCAGGAGCGGGTGGGGCGGGTGGCCGGGTGGGACTGGGCACCTCAGCAGCGGGTGGGGCGGGGGACCGGGTGGGACTGGGCACCTCAGGAGCGGGTGTTGCGGGTGGCCGGGTGGGGCTGGGAACCTCAGGAGGAAGTGGCCCGGGAGGCCGGGTGGGACTGGGCACCTCAGGAGCGGGTTGGGCGGGAGGCCGGGTGGGACTGGGCACCTCAGGAGCAGGAGGGCGGGAGGCCGGGTGGAACTTGGCAGCTCAGGAGCAGGAGGGCGGGAGGCCGGGTGGGACTGGGCACCTCACGAGCGGGTGGGGCGGGGGGCCGGGTGGGACTGGGCACCTCAGGAGCAGGAGGGCCGGAGGCCGGGTGGGACTGGGGAGCTAAGGAGCGGGTGGGGCGGGGGGCCGGGTGGGGCTGGGCTCCTCAGGAGCGGTTGGGGCGGGAGGCCGGTTGGGGCTGGGCACCTCAGGAGCGGGTGGTGCGGGAGGCTGGGTGGGGCTGGGCACCTCAGGAGCGGCTGGGGCGGGGGTCGGGTGGTACTGGGCACCTCTGGAGCGGGTGGGACGGGAGGCCGGGTGGGACTGGGCAACTCAGGAGCGGTTGGTGCGGGGGGCCGGGTGGGACTGGGCACCTCAGGAGCGGGTGGGGCGGGGGACCGGGTGGGACTGGGCAGCTCAGGACCCGGTGTGGCGGGAGGCGGGGTGGGACTGGGCACCTCAGGAGCGGGTGGGGCGGGAGGCCGGGTGGGACTGGGCAGCTCAGGAGCGGGTGGGGCGGGAGGCCTGGTGGGACTGGGCCCCTAGGAGCCGGTGGGGCGGGGGGCTGGGTGGGACCGGGCAGCTCATGAGCGGGTTGGGCAGGCGGCCGGGTGGGACTGGGCACCTCAGGAGCGGGTGGGACGGGAGGCCGGGTGGGACCGGGCACTTCAGGAGCGGGTGGGGCGGGTGGCCGGGTGGGACTGGGCAGCTCATGAGCGGGTGGGGCGAGAGGCTGGATGGGGCTGGGCACCTCAGGAGTGGGTGGGGTGGGGGGCCGGGTGGGCCTGGGCACCTCATTAGCAGGTGGTGCGGGAGGTCGGGTGGGTTGGGCACCTCTTCTCGGCAGAAGTGGAATCACCTTGTTCTCTTCCTCTAAAACCTTCAATGGCTCCCCATCACTGAGAGGGGATGGCCCCAGCCAATTATGCCCCCCCCCACCAATTCCTTGGTGACCTGACCTCAGTCTTTCTGAGCACACTGCCCTGGTGGTGTCCCTCTTCCTTCTTAGCTCTGTGAGTCACTGTGGTGGTCACCTCTGCCTAGACTGTCCTCTTGTTTCTACCATAGAGGCAGGGTGTAAATGCTGTCTCCTCCGGGGGACATTCCAGGACCTCCTAGTTCAGCACTCCAGCTTAGGTCTTTCCTAGAATACGCTATCTTCAGGGAGCCAAGACAGGTGGTAGTTGAGGACACAAGCCCTGGGTCCAGATAGATAAGGATTCAAATCTGGGCTCTAGGCCAGCTGCAGTAGCTCATGCTTGGAATCCTAGCACTCTGGGAGGCCAAGGCAGGAGGATCCCTTGAGCTCAAGAGTTTGAAACCAACCTGAGCAAGAGTGAGACTCTATGTCCATCCACTAAAATTAGGGATAAAATTAACCAGGTGTTGTGGTAGATACCTGTAGTTCCAGCTACTCAGACCCTGAGGCAAGAGGATCATCTAAGCCCAGGAGTTTGAGGTTGCTCTGAGCTGAGCTAACACCAAGGCACTCTAGACTGGGACAACAGATGGAGACTGTCTCAAAAACAAAAACAAAAACATACATATATATATATTTATCAGCCCCTGGAGCTCAGTCTCTACATGTGTAAAATGGGTCCATGGCTACAAGGATGAGCATGGCAAATGTAGCCCAGGCCTTAGTGCTGTGGTCAGGTAGCCACAACAGGCACTGTCTGATGCGAGCAGTGCTGTGGAAAAGGAGGAGCGGGTTCTGCCTGAGCATTGGGCTAGGGGGTCAGAGGAGGTAAGGCACTAACTAGGCAGAGTTGGGGGCAGAAGGAACAGTATGTGGTATGCAAAGGCTCTGTGGTAGGGGAAAGTAGCAAGGGGAGATGGATGGTACCCCTCCTCCCCCAAGCTGCTAGCCTGTGGCTTGGGAGGGGGCCAGGGGCCTCCTGGCTTTTGGAGGGAAAGAAAGACAGAAATGCAAGGGTGGCCTCGGGATCCCAGACCTTAACCCCTCTCTCTCCCAGGCCCTTCCTGAGGAATAGAGTCACACCAGGCCCTGCCTGTCCCTGGGGCCACCCTGAACTGCTAGGGAAAGCCAAGGAAACTCCTCCTGACTGGGCCTAATCTCCACCTCCCAGTCAGGCCCAGGTGTGAAGCCACTCTGCCCTGGTACCCGTGTCAGGCAGACATCCTCTCCCAGGCCTCTGTCCAGAGTCACTCGAGCCAAGTCACTTGACCAGACCTGGTCAAGAGGAACAGGGAGGGACAAATGTAGCAACAATATGGACCCAGAGCAGACAGGGGCTCCTGCAAAGCCTCATCTCGCTCCCCACAGTACAGATGCCAATCACCCCAGGAAGTGTCCCTCAGTTGGCAGGTCACAGGCCTTAATTAGGACTGCCAGCAGGCACCTGCGGTCAGTGAGGGGTGCTGGAACTATTTGGAACACCTGGAAGGCAGGACGGCAGGGTGCCACAGTGAGTGGGAGGGAGGGTGTAGGATGAAGTTTGCACACCGTGACAACACTGTCATCCAAGTCCAGATTCTCAGCTCTCGGGTCAGAGGCAGAATGGGGGCTGGAAGAGAAGGGCACACCACAGAGGAGCAGAGTCATCGGAGGCCGGAGGAAGGGCCTGTGTGCTGCAGGCGGGTCGGGGGGCATCTGCCTGGAAAGACAGGGACTCGCAGGTGACTTGAGTCCCTGGGAACTCAGAAAGCAGAAGGAAACAGTGCAGTGGCAGCCTCTGGCCCCGCACCAGCCTGCCTGGATTCCAGTCCTGGTTTTGCTGCTTCCGCAGGAAGCTGTTCGAGCTCCGGTTTCCCAATCCATAAGGATAATGGCAGGTCCCACCGCACAGCACAGCCACAAGGATCAGACCGTGCCGCTAACTCGGCACCGTCCAGTGCGGCAATTGCTCGTTATGTCTCCCACTGTGCTAGGACTGCCTCACACTGAATGGCTTAAAGGACGGCATTTGAATCTCTCACAGTTCTGGGGGCCAGAAGTCCAAAGTCAAGGTGCCGGCAGGGTTACTTCCTTCTAAGGCCTGTGAGGAAGAACCTCATCTCCCCTCTAGCTCCTGACAGCTTGGTGGCAATCTGTGGCTCTCCTTGACTAGCAAAAGCATCACCCCCATCTCTGCTTTCACCTTCGCATGGTGCATCCAAATGGCCCCCACTCCAACATGACCTCTACCTACACCTGCAGTGACCCTATTTCCGGGGCAAGGGCACATTCTGAGGTAAGGGAGAGTTAAGACTTCAACCCAGGAATTGAGGGGGAGACATGAGTCAACCCTTAACACCTCATGGGGCCTATTAAACACTCAAAATGTGCTGTGTTGAAATTGAAATGTGCTGTATTAAACACACACTGGACTTTGAAGACTTGGTACAAAAAAAGAAAGCCATCTCACTAGTAATTATTAAGGAGATAATTAATCTAATCTGTTAGTCATATTGGTCATGTAATAAACTAATAATGTTTGGATATATTATTAAAATGAATTTTTCTGTGGCTGCCAGAGACTCTTTTTTCTTTCCTAGAGACAGAGTCTTTCTCTGTTGCCCAGGATGGAGTGCAGAGTGACACAATCATAGCTTGCTGTAACATTGAACTCTGGCTGGCCAGCCGTAGTCCCTCATGCCTATAATTCTAGGACTCTGAGAGGACAAAGCTGGTGGATGGCTTGATCTCAGGAGTTTAAGACCAGCCTGAGCAAGAGCAAGACTCCATCTCTACTAAAAATAGAAAAACTAGCCGGATGTCATGGAGGGCACCTGAAATCCCAGCTACTTAGGAGGCTGAGGCAGAAGGATTGCTTGAGTCCAGGAACTGGAGGTTGCTGTGAGCTAGGCTGATGCCACGGCACTCTAGCCTGGGGCAACAGAGTGAGACTCTGTCTCAAAAACATTAAACTCTGGGCTCATGGGTTCCTCTCACTTCTGTCTCCAGATTAGCTAGGACTACGAAGCACATGCCACCATGCCCAGCCAATTTTTAACTTTTTTGTAGGGATAGGGTCTTGCTATGTTGTCCAGGCTGATCTCAAACTCCCAACTTCAAACTCCAGGTTTCAAGTGATCCTCCCACCTCAGCCTCCCAAAGTGCTGGGATTGTAGGCATAAACCACCATGCAGGTCTGCTAAAGAATTGAAAGTTACCCCTGTGGCTCCTATTATTTTCTGTTGGACAGCACTGAGGTAACATTTACAAATCCTTAGAGCAGGGCCTGGTAAATAGAAAGTACCTGTAAGTGCTAGTTAAATGAAAGCATCTTTGGAAGTGACTGTGGCATTTTTAAATATGACTTTTCACATTCCTCAGAAACTAGCAAAAGTTAAACCATCTCTACAAAAAAAAAAAAAAAAGAAAAGAAAAGAAAAATTAGCCTAATGTGGTGGTGGTACATGTCTGTAGTCCCAGCTACTTGGGAAACTGAGGTGGAGGATCCCTGGAGACCAGAAGTTTGAGGATACAGTGAAGTATAAATGTGCCACTGCGCTCTAATCTGGACAACAGAGTGAGATTTTTGTCTCTTTAAATAAAGAAATAAATAAATATGATGGGAACTAGTATGGCCTCAAAGAAAAACACACACATACAGAAACAGAAACTAGGGAAAGTTGGGACTGCTTTCTTGTCTTGTCCAGCCTTTCTTTCACAGAGCAGGTTTGCGTTTACATTCCAGAAGCAGAAGGCACATATTGTGTGGGCCTATCTTTTCCAAGTTGTTTTGTTGAGTTTTTTCCATGTTTCTATAAACTCATCAACCCCATTAAATGCTGTAGTTTCCTTTAAATGTATTTCCAATTTTCCGGGTAGCAATGAACTAATAATTTAAAGCTTAAAATACTTTCTATCAGGATTATTATTGGGCAAAGTGGTTATGGATGCTAATGTGTATAGTCAAGTAATTTCCCGGAAAAGAGGGATTAATTTTATACACCTGCCAGCAATGTATGAAAGTCTCCATTTCACCAACTTCTAACTGACTTTATTATTAATATCATTTTTTAAAAAAAGATTATGTGTTTATTTTGTTTGTTTTTTTTGTTGACTCATCAGAGGAAAAAAAAAATCTCATTGCTTGAATACACATTTCTTCGATGACCCTGGAGATTGAGCATTTATTTACTTGATAAATGCACAGAGTATATTTCTGAAAATTGGTGTTTTGAGTTCTTTGCCCATTTATTGCTTGATGCCCTACTATTTTTCTTATCAACGTGCATGAGCTCCTTATAAAGATACCAATTATTTTTCTGTTTATCTACTCGTTTATTTTGAGACTAAATTTTACTCTGTTGCCTTGGGTAGAATGCTGTGGCATCATAGCTCACAGCAACCTCAACCTCCTGGGCTCAAGTGATCCTCTGGCCTCAGCCTCCTAAGTAGTTGGGACTACAGGTGCCCTCCATGACACCCAGCTAGTTTTGCTTTTATTTTTGTTTGTTTGTTTGTTTTTTCCTTCTATTTTTAGTAGAGACAAGGTCTCTCTCTTGCCCAGGCTGGTCTCAAACTCCTGAGCTCAGGTAATCCACCTGCTTCAGCCTCCCAGAGTGCTAGCATTACAGGTGTGAGACACCGCGCCTGGCCAAGATACCAATTTTTGTACATTTTATTTTTCCCAAACTCACATCTGCAAACACTGACTTAGTGCCTTAATTCTGTCTCTTATTTAACAGAGTTTCATCTTTGTTGTAGTCAAATCAATTTACTTTCCCTTTGTGATTTCTGTCACTGCTCTTAAGCACTAACCATGCCCTTCCAGAGATGTGGAGTCATTTATACTTTCTTTTAGCATTTTTTTTTTTTTTTTGGTGATTTCTTTCTTTTAAGATTTAACATCTCTCCAGGGCAAACTCTGTTCAAATGAAATATAACATAAGTCACAAATGGGAGCCACACATGTAATTTTACATTTTCTGGTGGCTACATTTTTTTAAAGTAAAAGCGATTCACAGAGGATTTTTATGGCAGTGAAACTATTCTGTATTCTGCTGCAATGGTGGATACATGTCACTAAACCATTGTCAAAACTGGGAGAATATACAACACCAAGCAAGAACCCTAATGTAAACTAGGAACTTGGGGTGATAGTAATGTGTCACTATAGGTTCATTGACTGTAACACGGGTACCACTCTGGTAATAGAGATTGTAAAAAGTAAAGTGACTTTAATTTTTACTCTAAAAAGGTAAAATTTATCAGTTTTAAAAGGTTCAAAATTATTTTTAAAAAATTAAAAGAAACGGGCGAAAATAACTTTAATCTTTTATTCATCCCATTATATTAAAAAACACCATTTCAACATGTAATCACTTAAATAAAATTAACAAAAATCATTTACACGGTTTAGTACTAGGTCATCAAAGTTTGGTTCACATGTCACACTTGCAGCGCATCTCCATTCACCAGGAGCCACGTTTTTCAGTGCTGGACGGTCACACATGGCTCATGGCCACTGCGCCTGTCATCTTGAGTCTAGCACTGGGTTTGACTCCATGGGAGAACAGAGGAGGAAAGTTCCAGGGCCCTGTTTTACTGCCCCTTGGACTTCACCTCCCCCCTGCTTCTCCCTTGCCAAAGCACAGCCAGCCAACTCGTGTTTTCTCACCTCTCCCAGTGGGAGCTCCACTTGACTCTCATTTGTCAGCCACTGACACACAATGGCCTCCCAAGCCGTCTGTCACTGCACCCTGGCCACCTCCCACGTGGCCTTCCCTCTGTGGAGCCTACTCAGGAGCTCACCACCTGGGCCATCCCAGGATGTCCACCCCCGCAACTTCCAGCTCTGTGTCAGCCCCAGTAATAATGAAGTTCTGAAACTATATTCCTAACAGCCAACACTCGCTGAGCACATGTGCCAGCCTAACCCCGGGTTGCATCATCTTGTGAGGGCTGGAATCATTTTGCAAACACCCTCATGAACGCAGCCCCCATGAACACTGACAGAGCCCAGCCTGTGTTCAAGGTCATGGATGGAGCTTGGGGGTCCCTTAGGCAAAAGTCCTGGGGATGTCCTAGAAACCTGTTGAGCCAGGTTTATAAAAAGTCCTTCCAGGGGCGGCGCCTGTGGCTCAGTGAGTAGGGCGCCGGCCCCATATGCCGAGGGTGGCGGGTTCAAACCCAGCCCCGGCCAAACTGCAACAAAAAAATAGCCGGGCGTTGTGGTGGGCGCCTGTAGTCCCAGCTACTCGGGAGTCTGAGGCAAGAGAATCGCTTAAGCCCAAGAGCTGGAGGTTGCTGTGAGCCGTGTGACGCCACGGCACTCTACCCGAGGGCGGTACAGTGAGACTCTGTCTCTACAAAAAAAAAAAAAAAAAAGTCCTTCCATTTTGCTCAGAAGGGGATCCTGCTGTGTTCCCTGAAACGTGCCCACGTGTGTCTCTTACGCACCACCACTCCCCAAGTCCCTCCTCCCCAGCCCCAGAACCAGTAGTTGCCCTGGAAGTGAGGAGGCACAGGTGGGGGCCACCTGCTGCCCAGCCTGAGTCTGTGCTCTGGATCTCCTCCGAGGGTCACCTCCCCGCTCCAGGTAGGGTGTGCGTGGGAACCACGGTAACAGCTTCCGAGGGCGGGGCGGGGCGGGGCAGGACCGGCAGTCCCCAGTCCGGGGCGGGACCAAGAACATCTGGCCCGCCTGGCAAAAGCAGGCGGCGGCTGCTGCCGGCAGACACGGCCGGCTCACTTGCACCACGCCCCCCTCTGTGCCTGAGGGCACCATGAGCGGCCGAGTTGGGGACCTGAGTCTCCAGCAGCAGGAGGTGCTGGCCAGGGTGAGGGGCATCATGGGCTGGGAGGGCTGGGAAGGTCCTCCCCGGCCAGCAGCCTGGCTCCGCAACCCGGCTGGAGCGCCCAGACCGGAGAGCGCCTCTGTCCTGCTGAGGCACACGGGACAGGAGCCCCTCTTTGGGGCGGCCAAATTCAGCCATCACCTGCTAACCAACCCTGGCTCGTGTTCCTCCGCTGTGGGGAAGGAGGGGATGGCTCTGCCACCAGGGTACAGGGGCGGCCTTGGGCAGACAGACCGCCAGGTCTCACGCCCAGATTGCAACACCTGTTTTTGTGTCTCTCGCACTCCTAAGGGTCCAGGCCTCCCTACCTTGTTTTTTTTTTTTTTTTTTTTTTTTTTAATTAAAGGGAAATGGGGGAGATGTTTGGTGATTTTGAGACGTTTTGCAGGCTAGACCTGGAGCCTCGAGACCGTGGGGAAAGGGGAGATGTCCAGGCCTTAGTAGTCACAGAGCGATGTGATTGTGGGGGCCAGGGATTGGAAACTGTGAGCTGGTGGTGGTGTGTTTGTGTGGCATTGGGGGGGTGGGGGGAGGCGTTCCACAGCCTCGGGTCACACTTCCAGTCTGTGGAGGTGGTCCCAGGAGAAGGAGACTGGTCACCAGATGAAGGAGGGGCCTCAGGTTAAAGAGTAGTGTCCACAGGGGAAGGAAGGATCCCCAGTACAGCAGAGAGGTCCCAGATGATTGAGAAGTGTCCTTGATGAAGGAGAAGGCCGTCCCCTGGTGCGCCCTCTCCCTCCCCGGTGCTGATGACCCCAGGCCCTGTGCTCGCAGGGGGGAGTTGATATCTGCCTTTTGGAGGTGAATGATGACAGGAATGCTCTGAGCCTGAGAGCTTTAAGAATGTAAAAAATTGGGTGGCACCTGTGGCTCAAGGAGTAGGGCGCTGGTCCCATAAGCCAGAGGTGGCGAGTTCAAACCCAGCCCCGGCCAAAAACCAAAAGAAAAAAAAAAAAAAAAAAAGAATGTAAAAAATTAATTTTTATCTTTTCCATCCTTTAAAAATAATGAGTGCTTATTTTTAAAATTGGGGAAAGAGAGAAGAGTAGCAAGAAGGGACAGAGGTGAGGGAGGGTCTCTGAGGTCTGGACGACTATGCCTAGCTTCATTTCCTTCTAGATTCCTCCTGAGCTTAGTTTTGCCCACCTCTGGTCACACTGCGGGATGCTGCTTTCTGTATAAATGCAGTAATAAGAGGAGTTTTCCCCAAAGTCAGTGACTTTCTGTTTGACTCTAAAAGTGGTATAGCCCCCGAGGGTGGATTCTTCCTCACTCCGACCCCAGGGAAGATTCCCCACTTCCCTAGCCTTAGTTTCCTATGCACAAACAGGGGTGTGACCTTTGCCCTCTTACCTCAGAGCACAGCCTGAGGTTCAAATGAGGGAACACAGTGACCTGGAGAGGTTGTGGGTGCAGAGTTATTGCCTCTCAGAGGTCCTAATCCCTCTCCTCCCCTCCCCCCAAAAATTCCTCCAGAATGCAGAGGCTGCAGCTGTTTGTACAAGAACCTCCATTCTGGTGCCTGTTCAGATAGTCGTGGCAGGGGCTGTTGCCCACGTCCCTTGTTAACACTGGAGATGTTTTACCGATTATGCATTTTTAACGATGTAGACGATACACGAATATGCTCTTATTTTAAAGCTAAAGGTAGTTTGGTGAATGGCCTCGCATTTGATTCTTTTTCTAAAATTATTTACTTATTTATTTATTTGACACAGGGTCTTCTCTGCTGCAAGGGCTAGAGTACAGTGGCATCATCATTGTTCACTGCAACCGCAAACATCCTGGCTCCAACAACCAACAATCCTCTTGAGTAGCTGGGACCACAGGCACACACCACCACGCCCAGCTAACTTTTTTTTTTTGCAGTTTTTGGCTGGGGCTGGGTTTGAATCTGCCACCTCTGGTATATGGGGCTGGCACC
Source organism: Nycticebus coucang (assembly GCF_027406575.1). Lineage (NCBI taxonomy): Eukaryota > Metazoa > Chordata > Mammalia > Primates > Lorisidae > Nycticebus > Nycticebus coucang. Next base: position 131,933,299 of record NC_069783.1, read on the forward strand.
CTACTCCTTTGAGCCACAGGCGCCATCCTTTTATTTTTATTTTTTTAGAGGTTGGTGGTCTCACTTTGTAGCTCAGGCTGGACTTGAACTACTGGGCTCAAATGATCCTCCCCCTCAGCCTTCCTAGGGGCAGGGATTATAGGAGTGAGCCATTGTGCCCAGCAGCCTCATGTATATTTCTAATCCCAAATTCTGGTTCACAGCTTCACCTCTATACCCAGCCCTTGCCTTCAGCTCCCTTAGTCCCCAGGATGTGAGGTGTCCTGTCTGTCTCAGACATGAGCCTCAATCTCTGGTGAACTTCTTTAAAGTCTGCCAGTGGGAAAAGGCACCCCCCAGCGGGTTGGTCACCTTCCTTTCCCCTGGCTTCAGCACATGTCCTAATGAGGCATTCCTGGCTTCCCTTTCAGTCATTTCCCCCCTGCTGACATTTGCCTCTCATTTTTTCCAAAAGTCTCCACTGTGCAGGGCTTCCGACAGTCTGCACTGAATGTGTGCCCATGTGTATCCAACATCTGCTTAGAGGCAGGCCGGACATTAAGTGCTTGACATACCAAACTTCTTTGATTGGCAGGAGTTTATCATTATCCCCATTTCACAGATGAGGAAACTGAGGCTCAGAGGGAGATTAAATAGCTTGCCTCCAAAATCAGACCCTTAAGATGCAGAATCAGACTGGCCTGCATCAGAATAACCCAGGGATCCTTGTAAAAATAGGGATGCTGGGCCCCTACCTCAGCTTGAGGAATTAAGAGTCTTTAGGGGGAGGGCACTCCCAAATTTTGAGAAGGACCCAGCTTTTCTTCCTGGAACGGTGGGCTGGAGGGGGCCCCATTCCCAGATGGCAAAGCGGTTCAGCTCAGATGCTGCAGGGTCTCTGGGTAGGGCTGATGGCTGATGAGGGTTGGAGATGGGGTTGGTGGCCCCAGAGGTTGTGAAAGCCCCATTGACTATCGTATTCTTCTACCCTTAGTTCCGGGAGAATGTCCAGGACCTGCTGCCCGCCTTGCCTAAAGCCGATGACTACTTCCTCCTGCGCTGGCTCCGAGGTAAGGCTGGTAGGGGCTGAGAGGCAGAGGAGGATGTAGGGAAGGGGGTTTCTCAGGAGAAAAGGGTGGAGGACTTAGGGGAACAGGGTTGCCAAGTCGTAAAGAATGTGAGCTCTGGAATCAGACTTCTCTGGGCTAGAATCTGAGCTCCCCTGTGCACAAGCATGGCACAAACCCCCCACTGAGCCCGTTTTTTCATCTGCAAAGTGAAGATGAGGCAGCCCCTGAGCATAGCGTCCAAGTGAGGTTGGAGCTAAACACCTCCACGGCCTCAGGATATAATGGGGCTGGCCAGGCCCTCCAGTCAGACAGCGCTGAGCAGCTTCTTTCAGACTTGCCTTTGGGTCTTTCTTCAGTTGCCTGAGAACAGGGCTGTGTTGTCCCCTTAAGGAACCTAAGTGTCCTCAAGGGCACTGAGTGAGTGCCCAGCAAACATTTAAGGAAGTGGATTTAATTAACAGTAGAGAAGGAGTTTCTTTTAGGAATTACAGAGGGCGGTTTAAAAAAAATAACAACAGAATCCACCCAGGGCTTAGGGTAAGTGAAAATAATTCATTTTAACTCATTACATCCCATGGACTGGATTTTGAACTTGAGATGGGAGAGATGTTGGGAGTCAACCCGTAAAGCATACACACAGTGCAGGGTTCAAAAACCACCAGCCTTGTACTGGTAGAGCTGCCATTGAATCCCAGCTCTACTACGGCCCACAGAGGGCCTGTGACAAGTCCTTCCTTATCTCTCAGCCTCACTTTCCTCTTCTGTATAATGGGCTCAGTATTGGTCCCGACCTTCAGAATGCTGAGTCAGATGAAGTCACAGATGTGTCTGCATCTGTGTGACGGGAACCTGTGCCCAGGAACCAACTCTTCCTTCTGTTTTGTTCTGTTTTTGTCATTATTATTTTTTCATAAACTTCGTTTTTAGGACAGTGTTAGATTTTTCAGAAAAATTTCAAAGATAATATAGAAATTCCCCCAGTTTCCCGATTATGAACATATTGATGTCATTATTGTACATTTGTTACAATTAACGAATGAATATGAATATACTATTATTAACTAAAGTCCATACATTACATTTCCTTATTTTTTCTCTTCCAAGGTCCCATACAGGATCCCACAGTACATTCAGTCACCTTATCTCCTTAAGCTGCTTTTGGCTGTGGCAGTTTCTATCCATATTTTGTTTTGCTTTGTTTTATTTCTTTTTTTTTTTAATTTTTTTTTTTTTTTTTTTTTTGTAGAGACAGAGTCTCATTTTATGGCCCTTGGTAGAGTGCTTTGCTTTATTTCTAAGTGAACATGTCATTGACCCCAGCCTGGGCTAAGAAAGTGTGGGAAAGTGGATTTCTTGAAGCCTCTTGATATGACGTCAGTCTTCTCTCTTTGGAATCTTGTTGGGTTTTGGCTTTGGTTAAAAACCAGCTTTCAGGTACTTCGTGTGTCCTTTATAAAGGAGACCTATCGTGGAAACCTTAGGCTGCTGGGTCCTGGCAAAGGAAAAGTATCCAAGAGTGGAGGTGGGTGGCTGGTGTCCCGATGCCTCCCACTTCATGCTGTGGGCGATAGATCCTGTTGACATGGCTCCATTGTCTATGTCAACATCACCTGCGCCACTCCCTGCCTCACTAACCCAAAATACAGGTAAAGGGAGGGTGCTCACTGGGCCTGAGCTTGGCAGAGCCTCCTCCCTCTGGCCTCATGCTGAGGGGACTTCCCAACCAACCCTCCTTCTGAAGTCCTTTCCCTCTGGTTTTCTTTATCTCCATCCCACATCTCTGTTCATCGCCCCAACTCAGATGCCAGTTCCATGAGGGCAGGGACTGTGCCTGCCATAGTACCCTCAGGCTGGCACAAAGTAGATTCCACTGAAAAAAAAAATTCATCCTTATATCCCATCAGCAGTGCCTGAATCACTGTCTCTAGGACAAGAAGCCACACACTGGTTCTAAATAGAAAAATCTCCTACAGACACTGCAGAGATTGTTTAAAAAGCCAATAAAAGCATATTATGAACAATATACGTTAATAACTTTGAAACTCAAAATGAAATAGATACATTCCTAGAAAAAATATAAGGCCAAAATCCACCAAGAAGAAATAGAAAATCTCAACAGACTGATATGTTTTAAAGAAATTAAAATGGTAATAAAACCTTCCCCTCTTAGAAAACTTAGACCCCAGTGACTTTACAGGTAAATTCCTCAGACATTTTAAGACCAGTTTATTCCTCTCTTACACAACATTTTTAAGTTGCTTTAGAATATATGAAAGAATGAGAGTTACTTTATGAGGCTTGGGTAAGTTTGATCCCAAAGCTATATCAAGACAATAAAATTCTAGTCTTGTTCTGTTTATTAATGTAGATGTGAAGAGATCTGAATCAATATTACACAATAGCATCCAATAGGGTATTAAAACTATATAGCACGACCAAGGAGAATTTACCTTAGTCATATCAGAACAGTTCAACATCCCAATATTAGCACGGCAGTGTCATTGAAAACAATATAGTTAGAAAGAAGAAATCATGTGACTATGTCAATTAATACAGAAAAAGAATTTTAAAAGGTTCAAATCTTATTTATAAGACAGAAGTCTTACCAATCTAGGAACAGAAGGAAATTTCCTTGCCTTGGTAATGATTATATAGCAAACACTCTCTTAACAAATTTAATCCTTAAGGTGAAAATTTAGCTGCATTTTCTTTAATATCAGGAACAAAGAAAGGATGAAGACCTTTAAGTCTTACCGTGTTAATGCAGAATTAGAGATCTGGCTAAAATCCGGCTAAGACTATAGCCAGATCTGTACAGTCAGATTCTGCCAATGCTATAAAGAAAGAAAAATACAGTCATTGGCGTAAGAACTAGAAGGAAAGAATAAAATATCTGCAGATAGGTAGGTGAGGTAGCTTACACGTTATCCTAGTTCTCTGGGAGGCTGAGGTGGGAGGATCAGCTGAGCTCAGGAGTTTAAGACCAGCCTGAGCAAGAGTGAGACCCCATCTCTGCTAAAAAATAGAAAAATTACCCAGGTGTTGTGGTGGGCCCCTACAGTCCCAGCTACTCCAGAGGCTGAGGCAAGAGGATCTCTTGAGCACAGGAATTTGAGGTTGCTGTGAGCTATGAGGCCATGACACTCTAGCCCAGGCAACAGAATGATACTGTCCCCCCCACAAAATCTCTACAGATGATTTGCTTATCTTTCTTGAAAACCAAAACCCAACAGGATCAACAGAAAAACTCTTGAACTAAAAAGAAAGTTCAGCAATACTTCCAGATATGAAATCAGTAGCATTTATCCCAGCATAGAGATATCCTATTGAAAAATATAGAAATCAGATACCATTCAAAACAAAGCCCATAACATATCCAGGATTTTAGGCTAGAATACAAAATCTGTACTGCAAAAATCATAACATTTCTGAAGTATATAGAACTGTTCTCTTCCATTTGGTAGCCTCTATGTTTGGTAGCCTTTAGCCACATATAACCATTAAAATTAAAATTAAATTAAAACTTCAGATCTTGCCAGACGCAGTGGCTCACACCTGTAATCCCCCACCTCAGAGGACGAGGCAGGTAGATTACCTGAGCTCAGGAGTTCAAGACCAGCCTGAGCAAGAGCAAGACCCTGTTTCTAAAAATAGCTAGGGATTATTGTGGGTGCCTGCAGTCTTAGCTACTTGGGAGGCTGAAGCAAGAGGATCACCTGAGCCCAAGAGTTTGAGGTTGCAGTGAGCTTTGACACCATGGCACTCTACCCAGGGTGAAGGATAAAAGAAGACTCTGTCTCAAAAAAAAAAAAAAAAAAAAAGAAAGAAAAAGAAAAGAGAAGAAAGAAAGAAAGGAAGGAAGGAAGAAAAAGAAAGAAACCAACCAACTCCCCCCCCTTCAGATCCTCAGTCACACTTGTCACATTTCACTTCCTCTGTAACCACAGGCTACCAGTGGCTGCTATTTTGAGCAACTCCAGTATAAGATGTTTGTACCATCACAGAAAGTTCTCTTGGACAGCATTGACCCAGAAAGTTCTGTTGGACAGTGTTAACATGGATTATTTGAATAGCTATATAGTGCAGAGCAAAGATCAGGCAGGTGAACTTGCTGGTTTGTTTTCAAATATTTGCTGAGTTGCCACATAGACAAGCCATTACATATATTTGTTTGACTGCTGACGATGGGGCTGGAATCATTGCTGAGCAGATTTGTGCTCAGTCAAAGCTGAGGAATGGAGTAGGCTGCCTGCTGAGGTGGTGAACTCCTCATCATGGGAGATAACGAAGGCTGAGTGGTGGCCTTAGTAGTTGTTTCTGGAGGTTCATGATCAGAGAGGAGGCACGGAAAGCATCTCAGGGCCATTCCATTTGAAAATCTCTGACCCTGCATCTTCTTACAGCTCCATCAATGTCAAATTCCTCAGCGAGCCAATGGTCTCAAAGAACAACCATCATAGCATTTCCAAAATAGAGCATTATGTTTTAAATTAAAGTGTATCTATTTCTTTGAAATAAGCAATCACAACGATAGCTACCATTTATTGATAACTTACATGAGCCAAGTACTGTATCAAACTTTATTTACTTTTTTCATGCTGTTCTATAGAACTGAAAAAGGTATTATTTTCATTTAACAGTTCGTTAGAAAAATCTAGGGCTCAGAGAAGGTAAGTGACTGCTCAAGGTTGCACAGGAAATAAAAAGGCAAAACTACAATTCAAGCACAAGTTGATCTGATTCAAAATCCCATGCTTCTCACTACATCTAACACTTTGGGGGAGGGTCGCTGCTCACTGGGCAGGCATTGAATATTATGGGATAGATCAACTTTTAGAATGAACAGTTTGGCTCTGCAGCCATAGCTCTGTGGTTAGCGCACTGGCCACATGAACCAGGGCTGGTGGGTTCAAACTCAGCCAGGGTCTGCTAAAACAATGACAAAAAAATAGCCAAGCATTGTGACTGGGTGCCTGTAGTCCCAGCTACTTGGGAGGCTGAAGCAAGAAAATCACTTAAGCCCAAGAGTTTGAGGTTGCTGTGAGCTGTGACACCATGGCGCTCTACCCAGGGCAACATAGTGAGACTCTATCTCAAAAAAAACAACAAAAGAGGGGGGCGGAGCAAGATGGCAGCCGAGTAACAGCTTCCTTGCATCTGGGCACCGTGAGTCTGGGGAGATAGGACTCCAGGCATCTCTGGCTGGTGGGAACTGCCTATCATCACTCCTATGAAGATACAGGGAGTCAGCGAGAGACTTCTGGACCCCAAGAGGAGGACTAAAAACAGTGGAAAACCGGCAAGTGGTCGCATGTGTTCAATCCATCTAAACCCGCCCACAACTGTAAGTTCAGTAGCAGCGAGACTGCAAACCAGAAAGGCCTTACCTGTGAACTATTTTGATGTCCTTGGACTTGGCACTGAGTTGAACTGCCTTGGGGAAGGCCTGAGCGGGAGTGCGGAGAACTTTGGCCGTTGTCTAGGGCCCCAGTCAGAGCCGCTGAGCCAGACGGAACTAATAGTGTTTGGCGGTGGGTCACCCGGATCCATTGTCAGTGATCTGCCCCGGCAAGCTCCGCCCTCAGGGTTGCAGAGCTACAAACGGGTGGGAGCTGGTAACCCAGCAACCAAGTAGCCTAAGGGTGGGGTTTGAGCCGCCTTGCAGCCCTAACCCTCAGGGGCAGAGTGAGACCGGTTTTGGCACACTGAGTAAGTGGATAGCCACTTCAGCAGCGATTCCAGTGAGAAAGCTGGGAAAGCTTCTGCTCAGCAAGTTTACAAGTTCAAAGTGCCTTTTAAGTAGGCTAAAGAGAGATTTAGGGTGTCTACCTGCTGGGGTTTGAGAAATCAGCAGCCTCCAGTCGTATCAGAACTGTGACTAACATCTCACACCCCAGAAGACCACGTGTTGCCCAGACAATATTCAATAACATATACAAACTGCATTGTTTTTGGTTCTGTATTTTTTTCTTTTTTTTTTTTGTTTGGTTGTTTTTTTTGTTTCTTTATTTTGACGTTGCTGATGTTCTTTTGTTTTTTTAATTTCAATCTTTTCCACACAGATCCCTTTTTCTTTCTCAATTTTCCTAGTTTAATTATAATTTCCCATTGCTGCCTTTTTTAATAACTTCAACTTCATTTTTGCTAGTGTTTCTACCGATATAATTTGGTTTTTCACCCAATTTTATCCCCGTAAAGTTTTCTGTTTGCTTCTTTTGGTTTGATTTATAGCATTTTTGTCTTTCCTCTCTACTTGGTGGAGGTGGGGTACTGTGTCGGATCAGGTTAGCAAAGAGCTGCTGACCTCAAGGGAACCACGCAACTGGGCACCCCCAGAAGGTGGGGTTTTTTAAGGTTGTGTCAAAGTACCCTACTGTACACCTATATTGCCCTGTCTCCCTCTTTCTGTGCCTCTCTTCTTTTTGTCAATATTCCTTATACCCACCCCCTCTCCTTTCTCTATCTTTCTTTTTTTCTTATCACTCGGTCCTCCTTTCTTTCATCCCCTTTTTTTGCTCTTCAACCTTCTCACCCTTCTGGTCCTGTAACCCTTAGTCCACAGGCACAAGAACTTAAAGAGCAAGAGGAAGTGAAAGGAAAATTAGGGCAAGGAAACAGATAAAAGAAACCACTCATGAGGAAGAATCAGCAGAAAACTCCAGGCAACATGAAGAACCAGTCTAGAACAACCCCACCAAGGGACCATGAGGTAGCTACTGCAGATGATTCCACCAGTATAGAAATGTTAGGAATGACAGAAAGGGAATTTAGAATACACATGTTGAAAACAATGAAAGAAATGATGGAAACAATGAAGGAAATTGCTAATAAAGTGGAAAATAACCAAAAGGAAATCCAAAAACAGAATCAAATAAGAGATGAACGATATGAAGAATATAAAAAGGATATAGCAGACCTGAAGGAACTGAAACAGTCAATTAGGGAACTTAAAGATACAATGGAAAGTATCAGCAACAGGTTAGACCATGCAGAAGAAAGAATTTCAGAGGTAGAAGACAAAGTTCTTGAGATAACTCAGACAGTAAAAGAGGCAGAAAAGAAGAGAGAGAAAGCAGAACGTTCACTGTCAGAATTATGGGACTTTATGAAGCGTTCCAACATACGAGTTATAGGAATTCCAGAAGGGGAAGAAGAATGCCCCAGAGGAATGGAAGCCATACTAGAGAATATTATAAAAGAAAATTTCCCAAACATCACCAAAGATTCTGACACACTGCTTTCAGAGGGATATCGGACCCCGGGTCGCCTCAACTCTAACCAAGCTTCTCCAAGACACATTGTGATGAACCTGTCCAAAGTCAAGACAAAAGAAAAGATTCTGCAAGCTGCCAGGAGTAAGCGCCAGTTGACCTACAGGGGCAAATCCATCAGAGTTACCGCAGACTTCTCTAATGAAACTTTCCAAGCAAGAAGACAATGGTCATCTACCTTTAATCTACTTAAACAGAACAATTTTCAGCCCAGAATTCTGTACCCTGCTAAGCTAAGCTTCAAAATTGACGGAGAAATCAAATCATTTACAGATATACAAACATTGAGGAAATTCGCCACAACAAGACCAGCTCTACAGGAAATACTTCAACCTGTTCTGCACACTGACCACCACAATGGATCAGCAGCAAAGTAAGAACTCAGAAATCAAAGGACAGAACCTAACCTCCACACTGATGCAAAAGACAAAACTAAGCAATGGACTCTCACAAAATAAGACGAATAGAATATTACCACACTTATCAATTATCTCAATAAATGTTAATGGCTTGAATTCCCCACTGAAGAGGCATAGATTGGCTGACTGGATTAAAAAACACAAGCCATCCATTTGCTGTCTGCAAGAAACACACCTGGCTTCAAAAGACAAATTAAAGCTCCGAGTCAAGGGTTGGAAGACAATTTTTCAGGCAAATGGAATTCAGAAGAAAAGAGGAGTTGCAATCTTATTTTCAGATACATGTGGATTTAAAGCAACTAAAGTCAAAAAAGACAAAGATGGTCACTTTATATTGGTCAAGGGAAAACTACAACAAGAAGACATTTCAATTCTAAATATTTATGCACCCAATTTAAATGCTCCCAGATTCTTGAAGCAGACCTTACTCCGTCTGAGCAATATGATATCTGATAATACCATCATAACAGGGGACTTTAACACACCTCTTACAGAGCTGGACAGATCCTCTAAACAGAAATTGAACAAAGATGTAAGAGATTTAAATGAGACCCTAGAACAACTATGCTTGATAGACGCATATAGAACACTCCACCCCAAAGATAAAGAATATACATTCTTCTCATCACCCCATGGAACATTCTCCAAAATTGATCATATCCTGGGACACAAAACAAATATCAACAGAATGAAAAGAATTGAAATTTTACCTTGTATCTTTTCAGACCATAAGGCACTAAAGGTGGAACTCAACTCTAACAAAAATGCTCAAGCCCACCCAAAGGCATGGAAATTAAACAATCTTCTGTTGAATAACAGATGGGTGAAGGAAGAAATAAAACAGGAAATCATTAACTTCCTTGAGCATAACAACAATGAAGACACAAGCTACCAAAACCTGTGGGATACTGCAAAAGCAGTTTTGAGAGGAAAATTCATCGCTTTAGATGCCTTCATTCAAAAAACAGAAAGAGAGCACATCAATAATCTCACAAGAGATCTTATGGAATTGGAAAAAGAAGAACAATCTAAGCCTAAACTCAGTAGAAGAAAAGAAATATCCAAAATCAAATCAGAGATCAATGAAATTGAAAATAAAAGAATCATTCAGAAAATTAATGAAACAAGGAGTTGGTTTTTTGAAAAAATAAATAAAATAGATAAACCATTGGCCAGACTAATGAGAAATAGAAAAGTAAAATCTCTAATAACCTCAATCAGAAACGATAAAGGGGAAATAACAACTGATCCCACAGAGATACAAGAGATCATCTCTGAATACTACCAGAAACTCTATGCCCAGAAATTTGACAATGTGAAGGAAATGGATCAATATTTGGAATCACACCCTCTCCCTAGACTTAGCCAGGATGAAATAGACCTCCTGAACAGACCAATTTCAAGCACTGAGATCAAAGAGACAATAAAAAAGCTTCCAACCAAAAAATGCCCTGGTCCAGATGTCTTCACTCCAGAATTCTATCAAACCTTCAAGGAAGAGCTTATTCCTGTACTGCAGAAATTATTCCAAAAAATTGAGGAAGAAGGAATCTTCCCCAACACATTCTATGAAGCAAACATCACCCTGATACCAAAACCAGGAAAAGACCCAAACAAAAAGGAGAATTTCAGACCAATCTCACTCATGAACATAGACGCAAAAATTCTCAACAAAATCCTAGCCAATAGATTACAGCTTATCTTAAAAAAAGTCATTCATCATGATCAAGTAGGCTTCATCCCAGGGATGCAAGGCTGGGTTAACATACGCAAGTCTATAAATGTTATCCAGCATATTAACAGAGGCAAAAATAAAGATCACATGATCCTCTCAATAGATGCAGAAAAAGCATTTGATACAATCCAGCATCCTTTTCTAATTAGAACACTGAAGAGTATAGGCATAGGTGGCACATTTCTAAAACTGATTGAAGCTATCTATGACAAACCCACAGCCAATATTTTACTGAATGGAGTAAAACTGAAAGCTTTTCCTCTTAGAACTGGAACCAGACAAGGTTGTCCGCTGTCACCTTTACTATTCAATGTAGTGCTGGAAGTTCTAGCCAATACAATTAGGCAAGACAAGGAAATAAAGGGAATCCAAATGGGAGCAGAGGAGGTCAAACTCTCCCTCTTTGCTGACGACATGATCTTATACTTAGACAACCCCAAAGACTCAACCACAAGACTCCTAGAAGTCATCAAAAAATACAGCAATGTTTCAGGATATAAAATCAATGTCCACAAGTCAGTAGCCTTTGTATACACCAATAACAGTCAAGATGAGAAGCTAATTAAGGACACAACTCCCTTCACCATAGTTTCAAAGAAAATGAAATACCTAGGAATATACCTAACGAAGGAGGTGAAGGACCTCTATAAAGAAAACTATGAAATCCTCAGAAAGGAAATAGCAGAGGATATTAACAAATGGAAGAACATACCATGCTCATGGATGGGAAGAATCAACATTGTTAAAATGTCTATACTTCCCAAAGCTATCTACCTATTCAATGCCATTCCTATCAAGGTACCTACATCGTACTTTCAAGATTTGGAAAAAATGATTCTGCGTTTTGTATGGAACTGGAAAAAAATCCCGTATAGCTAAGGCAGTTCTTAGTAACCAAAATAAAGCTGGGGGCATCAGCATACCAGATTTTAGTCTGTACTACAAAGCCATAGTGGTCAAGACAGCATGGTACTGGCACAAAAACAGAGACATAGACGCTTGGAATCGAATTGAACACCAAGAAATGAAACTAACATCTTACAACCACCTAATCTTTGATAAACCAAACAAGAACTTACCTTGGGGGAAAGACTCCCTATTCAATAAATGGTGTTGGGAGAACTGGATGTCTACATGTAAAAGACTGAAACTTGACCCACACCTTTCCCCACTCACAAAAATTGATTCAAGATGGATAAAGGACTTAAATTTAAGGCATGAAACAATAAAAATCCTCAAAGAAAGCATAGGAAAAACACTGGAAGATATTGGCCTGGGGGAAGACTTCATGAAGAAGACTGCCATGGCAATTGCAACAACAACAAAAATAAACAAATGGGACTTCACTAAACTGAAAAGCTTCTGTACAGCTAAGGACACAATAACCAAAGCAAAGAGACAACCTACACAATGGGAAAGGATATTTGCATATTTTCAATCAGACAAAAGCTTGATAACCAGGATCTATAGAGAACTCAAATTAATCCACCTGAAAAAAGCCAACAATCCCATATATCAATGGGCAAGAGACATGAATAGAACTTTCTCTAAAGATGACAGACGAATGGCTAACAAACACATGAAAAAATGTTCATCATCTCTATATATTAGAGAAATGCAAATCAAAACAACCCTGAGATATCATCTAACCCCAGTGAGAATGGCCCACATCACAAAATCTCAAAACTGCAGATGCTGGCGTGGATGTGGAGAGAAGGGAACACTTTTACACTGCTGGTGGGACTGCAAACTAGTACAACCTTTCTGGAAGGAAGTATGGAGAAACCTCAAAGCACTCAAGCTAGACTTCCCATTTGATCCTGCAATCCCATTACTGGGCACCTACCCAGAAGGAAAAAAATCCTTTTATCATAGGACACTTGTACTAGACTGTTTATTGCAGCTCAATTTACCATTGCCAAAATGTGGAAACAGCCTAAATGCCCACCAACCCAGGAATGGATTAACAAGCTGTGGTATATGTATACCATGGAATACTATTCAGCTATTAAAAAAAATGGAGACTTTACATCCTTCGTATTGACCTGGATGGAAGTGGAAGACATTATTCTTAGTAAAGCATCACAAAAATGGAGAAGCATGAATCCTATGTACTCAATCTTGATATGAGGACAATTAATGACAATTAAGTTTATGGGGGGGGAAGCAGAAAGAGGGATGGAGGGAAGAGGGTGGGGCCTTAGTGTGTGTCACACTTTATGGGGGCAAGACATGATTGCAAGAGGGACTTTACCTAACAATTGCAATCAGTGTAACTGGCTTATTGTACCCTCAATGAATCCCCAACAATAAAAAAAAAAAAAAAAAAAATTATCCCGGCATGATGGTGCATGCCTGTAGTCCCAGCTACTCAGTAGCCTGAGACAGGAGGATCCCCTGAACCCTGGAATTTGAGGTTGCAGTGACCTACACCACTTCCCCAGCTAGAGTGCAGTGGCATAGCACTCTAGCTGGGACAGTGCTACACCACTGCACTCTAGTTAGGGCAACAGAGCAAAACTCTGTCTCACAAAAGAAAAAAAAAAGATAGAATTAAAAAGTTTCTATACAACAAAGGAAATAATCAAAAGAATAAATTGGCAACCTATAGAATGGGAGAAAATATTCACAAACTATACATCCAACAAAGGACTAATAGCCAGAATCTACAAAGAACTCAAATAAATCAGCAAGAAATCAACAAACAAACCCTCAAAAAGTGGGCAAAACACAGGAACCAGAATACTTTTAAAAGAAGATGACAAATGGCCAAAATTATGAGAAATGTTTGCCATCACTAATCATCAGGGAAATACAAATTAAAACCACAGTGAATCACCTTACCTCTGTCAGAACAGCAATTGTTAGAAAGTCAGAAAAGCAATAGACGTTGGTGCAGAGCCACAGACAAGGAAAGCTTATACACTGTCGATGGGACTGTCAACTAGTACAACCTCTATAGAAACATGTATGGAGATTCCCCAAAGACATAAAAGTAGACCTTCCATTCAATCAAGCAAGGTCACTACTGAAGTCTACTGAAAGGAAAAGAAGTCATTGTATTGAAAAAAAAAAGTAACATAAAAAGAAAAAAAAAAGTAATTTTATCAAAGAAATACCTGCATTCAAATGTGTATTGCAGTACCATTCACAATTGCAAACATATGGAATCAACCTAAGTGTCCATCAATCCATGACTATATAAAGAAAATGTGGTATATACACACCAAGGATACTATGAAGCCATAGAAAAGGATAAAATAATATATTTTGCAGCAACTTGGATGGAACTGGACACCATTATGGTAAGCGAAGTATCTCAGGAACAGAAACACAGATGGCACATGTTTTTCACTAATAAGTGGGAGCTAAATGATGGGTACACATGGGTACAAAGACATGTAAAGGACATTGGGAACCAAGAAAGGGGAAGAATGGGTGGGGGCTGAGGGATAAAAACCTACCTGTGGAGAGGGAAGGGGATTGGTGGGATTACACCAGCGGTGCATCTTACAAGGGTATATGTGAAACTTGGTAAACGGTCTGTGAAGCTAGTGAATGATGCCCCATGATTATATCAATGTACACAGCTACGATTTAATAAAAAAATAAATAAATACATAAAAAAAAAAAGAAATAGCCAGAGTCACCCCAACCTTCAGCAATCAGCACCCTAATTAGTCAGCAGACATCAACACCAAGGCAGGATCCTTCACCAGCAAAAAGATTATGACTAAATGAAGGCTCAAATGATCATTAGCATTTTTAAACAATAAAGTGTTTTTAATTAAAAAAAAAAAAAAGAAAGAAAATGGCAATCACATAGCCCCAGCCTGGTTGGCACCTTCCACCATGGTACACAGAGGAGCCTTCACAGACTGCTTTGGCGAATGGGGAAGCCAGGCTGATTGGGAAAACCAGCAGGCCCGCAATGGTGGTAGTGGCTGAAAATGACAGGAAGGAAAGCTACTGTGTTGTCTATCAAAGGGCACCGGGCTAACCTTCCATCCCAGGATTCACTCATCCACCCACTAGCAACCCCTCTACCACCCCCCCATCCATTCATTCACTTATTTAGGGGCTCATCGCTCCTTCAATCCACTCACTCACTCAGCTACCCTTCTACCCTCCTGCCTATCCACTCATCTATTCATTCAACCATAATCTTACCCACTTCTCCCCATTCCTCCATCCCACCTATCCGGTCATTAATCCATCTGCCTACTTAGCCACTTGACCCACACTTAATCTTCCATGTATCCAGTGATTTTCTAATCTACCCATCTTCCCTATCCACCCACCATCCATGTGCTAAAATATCCATCTATCCATCCATCAGTTCATCCATTCATTCTTCAAAATTGTAGCGGTGCTGTAGTGGGCATTAATGATACTAATGAAGTGAACCAGACACCTCCGTGCCTCAAGGCACTCCTGGTGGTACAGAAGAGTCGGATGCCCCACAGCCTCCCCGGTGTCTCCAGCCACACTGGCCCACTTTCAGTTCCCTGTGTATGTCTTGCCCTCTTGTCTCCCTGCCTTTGCCCCTGATCTTCCCATTACCTGAAATGCCCTTGTCCTCTGGTTAACTTCTACCCATCCTTCCACACTCAGGTCAAGAGATACCTCCTTGAGGAAGCTTGCCTCAACATGCTGCATGCACTGAGTCAGATGCCTCCTGGAGTTTTTCTTACCACCCTGCGCTCATCCACATTGTTCCAAATATCCAGTGAGTTGTAACCACCTAATCCTCCCAAGCCCTGCCAACTAGACACTAGAGCCTAGAGCAAGGACCGTATCTCTACCCATTGACTCAGCAAATTCCAGTGACTTGGAATTACTGGATATCTAAGATGTGTGGAGCACTGTGCTAGGCCCTGGTGATAAGAAGGCACATAGACATGTCCTTACTCTCACGGAGCTGACATTTAGTGGAAAAGAGTGGACAAAATTCAAGTAGGTAGATAAGATATTTCAGGTAAGTAAGATGTGCTGCAAAAATAGATAAAGCAAGGTAAAAGGATGGAGATTATAAGGAGAGGGAAGCTCCCTTCACTAGAGGTCACGGAAGCCCCCTGTGGAGGCAGTGATATCTGAGCAGCGCCCTTAATGAAGTGGGGTGTGAGATATGAGAAGATCTGGAGAAAGAGAACTCCAGGCAGAGGAAGCAAAAATGGGGTGTGTGAACAACAGAGCAAACCAGGACGGCTGGAACACACTGAGCCTGGCAGAGTAGGAGAGATGCGGATGGAGAGGGAATGGGGGCAGGATCATGTGAGCCATCTTAGGCCAGGTAAAAGAGTTTAGATTTTATTCTCAGGGTGATGGGAAGCCACTGGAGGGTGGATAAGTTGAGCTGACTAGCATGATCTGATTTCAGTTTCCAGTGTGTGGCAGACAGACTCCAGGGGGAAAGGGTGGCAGCAGGGAGCCCCGTGTGGAGTATTGCTATAACCCAGGTGAGAGAATTAATTGAATGAGGGTTGCAATCAAGACTTAGGCCACCGCATCCGAAAGCTATGTGTGAGTTAGAGAAAAGCACCTGAGGCTCACAGTTTAGTAAGTACAGCATGGCCAAGACTTGAGCATCTCCTGAGCTCTTGGATGTGCATCTTTGTGTAGTGCACAACATGCCTGCCCAACCATGGTGGCCCAAGGGGGACAGATTATTAGGACTGAGTTGGGTAAGGGCATGAATGGGTGGCATTAGGGATGCCATCTCTTCTTTCCCTCAATTTCTGGCTTGTTACAGGACCAAGATAGTTGACAATCCTCGGATTTATCTCTGAGGTCTGACCCAGAAGTCCAGACTCTGTTCATAGGCTCATTCATTCATTCACTCATTCATTCCATATGTCTACAGCACTTAAATATGTGCCAGTGTATTTACCTGCCACTGCCTGCACCCCTGGCATTGGGCCACTGACCCTGCTTGGGCACAGCCCTTTGGGGGCCAGGGCCCAGGACAGGAGGAGAATTGCATTGAAGACCAATAGCAGCCAGCCTCCGAGAAGCATCACGGCTGAGACCTGCCAGAGAGAAATAAGAGGAAGGGTTTTGGCTGGGACCAGTGGATGCTGCTGCTGCTTCTTAAATGACCAGCATCTGAGTCCTCACAATGTCCCCATGAGGTCTATTCTATTATTATAACCATTTTACATATAAACAGAAGTCCATGAAATTGTCATCATTTGCCTAAGGACACACAGCAAGTTAAATGGTAGAGCCAGAATTAAGATCCAGACTGATTGGCTACCACACTATAACTTTAGTAAGTACCTGCTACATGTCAGGATCACCAGGAAAGGCACCTGGTGGGTGTTGTTACACCACCTTTGCAATGATCAGTTTTGAAGGCTATACATTCTTCCTTAGAGGTACCAAACTAGGAGTCCTTACCCATTTTCCCCATTGTTGCTCTTGGTAACATGCATCACAACAGGGACTTAGCTTTCATTTCTAAACCTAACAGTGCTTAGAGCGGTGGCGAGGTAGGTGTGCACAGGTTGTACACTGCACAACTCTAGGAGATACCTTTGGGGTTATCATAGATTTGCATACTGATTATAGCTATTTCCCAGCAGATGACAGTATAGTGTCCTGAAGAAGGGGTGCTATTTCCTATGCACAGAGGTGCTGTATGGGCAGGTGACTGCCTTGGGAATGCAGGTGGAGCCCAGAACTTGGCATTTTTGCAAAGATCTACAGGTGTTTCTTAAAGGCTGTCAGGTTTGAGAACCTGTCTCAGTTCAAAGGAGAGACTAAGGGTGAGTTCACAGATACTGGGACACCCAGGTAGCAAGGAAAGGCCCTTCACATCCCATTCACTGAGCTTCCCTCCCATGATGCGTTGGACTGTGCCCCCAGAGGACTCAGGAATCAGTGAATCCAGGTCTCACCTTCCAAGCAAAGTCAGGAATATCCTTGAGGGACCTGAAGGTCACACAGCTCTGGTTCCAGCTGTCACCTTGAGGCGAAGAGCAGTAGGTGAGGACACCAAAGGAGAAGGTGTGTGTCTGGAACCACGCAGGGGAGATGAGGCTGAGGGCTGAGATGCAGGTAAGGGACAGCCCCAGAGCTGCCCACACGCTGCTCACCATTAGGGAGTATTGTTGACCTAGGTTTCAACCAGCAAGATTAGTAATAGAGACCGCCAGGGCAAGAGGTGAAACAGGGACTGGCAGATCCCCCTGACCCCAGCCAGGAATCTGCTGCTAGGGACAGACCCTAGGACATTAGCCCCCCCTTGAGCCTGTAGTTGGGTGGGGGAGACACTTTGCCCTAACAATTTCTGGAAGTAGAATAGAATAAATGTTAGCACTTACAGACCTTTGAACAGATCTCCACCTTCTGCATGGTAAATCATCATCACTGGTCCAACAAGGCACCTCTCATGTTTCATTCATTCATTCATTCATTCTTTCTGCCCATCAAGCCTTCTCTACCCAAAAGGGCTGCTTCTACTGGGGTTGGGGGGAGCATGCCTTTTTAAAATTCACACATAATGTTGTTTCTAGCAGCCACCCTGTCCAACAGCTAATGCCTCTTAATCAATAAGACTTTTTTTTATTTTTGAGATGGAGTCTAACTCTGTTGTCCTGGGTAGAGTGCTGTGGCATCACAGCTCACAGCAACCTGAAACTCTTGGGCTTGACCAATCCTCTTGCCTCAGCCTCCCTAGGACCTGGGACCACAGGCATGTGCCACTACACCTAGCTAGTTTTGTTTTTTTTTCCTATTTTTAGTAGAGATGAGGTTTTGATCTTACTCAGGTTGGTCTCCAACTCCTAAACTCAAGCCATCCATCTGCTTTGGCCTCCCAGAGTGCTAGGATTACAGGTGTGAGCTACCACACACGGCCCAGTACCACTGTTAATTCTTTTATGTGCGTTTGGGGGTATTTTTGCAAAATTGGTGTTATATAATACATGTGCACTTCTCACGTATGTAAATGGTATGACTTCAGGTTTTACCTTTGGTTTCTACTTCTGGCATTAAGCATAATGTTTTTAGGGTTTGTGTTGTCATGAGTATACCTATTCCACCCGTCCTGGTCCGGGTTCCTACAGGCAGAGCCCAAGGACAACCTTAGGGGTTAGGATTTCATCACATAAATTTTGGGGAGGAGATAGGATTTCATCACATAAATTTTGGGGAGGATATAAATATTCAGTCCACCAATGACATGTCTGAGCTTAGAAGGCAGTTTGATAACAGCAAGCCTGTCATTGATGGCTGGAAGGGAGGCCTGGAGGGGTAAGCCTGCCCAAAGACTCCCGGGGTCAAAAGCAGCTACCTGCCAACTATGCCAAGAGCATCTACTCAGACTTCCCAGACCACTGGGTTATATACCTTGGGTTTCACTTTATCAATCTAAGCCTGGCAGCACTTTAAATGTGGCAAGAATTCTTGGTTTGGAGGCCAACCAGCCCTTTACTATTTATTTACCAGCTGTGGGACCTGGTACAAGTTCCCCATTGCCCTGGGCCTCAGTTTCTCCATATGTACAAGAAGATTATAAATCTCTGGGGGCAGAGAGTATTGGGTTGAATCACCAAGCAGAGAGATGTGGTGGAAAGAGGCAGAGAGGCCCAAATAGTCCCCTTCCCAGCTGTGTGAACTAAGAAAATGGGAATACTCACCATTTACCACGCTCTGGAAAATGGGAGTGGGAGTTGTTGTGAAAGTTCTGGGGAATAAAATGCAAGTGTGTTGCAGGGAGAGGGGCAGAGATAAGCCTGAGAAGGTAGGTCAGGGTCAAGTTGCATGGGCTTTTTACTCCGGGATTAGAAAAACATCCTGGCTGCTTGCCACCAAGTGAGATGTGCTCCCTTGAGTGAGAGAGGATGGTTTTCGTTGTTTTTTCCCCTTCTATACTCAAATCAGCCTCTCCTTTGGGCTGGTAGCATCCCGAGGGGTGTAATTCCAGCCAGGATGCTGGGGATAGCTGAATACACCTAGGCTGGTGGTTTTGCCTCTCTCAGGCTACACCAGTGGCCCTCTAGGTTTTTCTGACCTTGAAAGGAGTTTTGTTCTTTAGATAATGCTCAATGTCACCTGGGAAAATCATGCCAACAGTCCAGGTGCCCAGAAACCTAAATGAGGCATAATAACCTGAAACCACATCCGGCCAAGCTCCAATTAGCTGGAATCCACCTAAGGGAAGCTTGAAAGGAACTGAATCTTTTCTCCTCCTGCTCAGTACTTAACTTTTAGTAGCAGTCAGCAATTCCTGAGCATTCACAGGCCCCATTCTAAGCACTTTCAGTGCCTCTTGCATGTAATCCTCATGGCCACCTGATGAGTGCAGATTCTGTTATTCTCATTCCCATTTTACAGATGATAAAACTGAGGCTCAGGAAGTAAGTGGTGGAGCTGGCACTCAGGGAATCAGGCTCCAACTCTGGGCCCTAAGCCCAAAGTGGTATTAAAGTTTAATTTAAAAGCCAAATACCAATAAAAAAATAATAAAATAAAAGCCAAATACCCCAGTGGGTTCCCAGGGCTTTCCAAGGTTACGACATGGTCAGCTCTCCCACCCGCTGTGTCCAGGGGGCCTGGATGATTCCAGAAGAGTCATATTCAGCTACAGGCAGAATCTTAGGAGGAGAACTGTGACTCAGTTTAGAAGTGGCTGCTATAGGGACTTGGGCTTCCATGTTCTCAGTTTTTAAAAGACCAGATTGATCATTCATTTCTTCTACTTTGACGTGCCCAGCCCGGTGTGACTCCTTAACCCTTCACCCCTGGGAATACAGTGATGACCAGAACGTAGTCCCTGACTTCAAGGAGTTTAGAGTTTTGTGGGCAAGACGGACAAACAGGATATAACAATATGTCCATCCATCCATCTATCCAACAAATGCTTACTGAGTATCTACTGTGTTCCAGGCACTGGTTTAGGTGCTAGGGATTTGGCAGTGAGGAAAACAGACAAAGTCCCTCCTCCTGGAACTTCCCTTCTAGCAAAGGACAGAGTCGGCAAGGAGATAAACAAGTCAGAATATTATATGCTGGATGTTAATGGTGCTCTAGAGAAAAATGAAGCACGGAGGCAGAGAGTGAGTGATTGGGAAGTGGTCATGGAAAACCACAGAAAAGGTGAACTTTGAGCAGGGACCTGAGGGCGGGGTGTCAGGGAGGGAGGAATATTTCAGGCCGAAGATGGAGCAGGTACAAAGGCCCTGGTGCTTGGCATGGCAGAGGCTGGAAAAGATGAGGCCTGAGAGAGCGGGGGGCCTTGCAGGCTTTGGCTTTTCATTTCTGAGTGAGATGGAGAGTCTGTAGACAGTCTTGGGCAGTCTTGAGACCTGTCCTAAGTTTTAGAGAGAGCACTCTGCGTCAAGCACAGTGGCTCATGCCTACAACTCCAGCACTTTGAGACGCCATGGTGAGAGGATCACTTGAGACCAGGAGTTGAGAGAGCCTGGACAGCATACACAAAATAAAATCCCCCATCGCTACACAAAATACCATTTTAAAAGTTAGCCAGGCATGGTGGTGCACACCTGTAGTCCCACCTACTCAGGAGACTAGAGGATCGCTTGAGCCCAGGAGTTTGAGGCTGCAGTGAGCTATGATAACACCACTCCAGCCTGGGCGACAGAACAAGACGGGCTCCTGGGTGGGGAACAGGTAGAAGGGAAGGCTGGAGAGAAGCATTCAGAAAGCTCCTTGTCAAGTCAGGTGAGCCACAAGGGTGGATCAGACTAGGGTGCAGGAAAGGCAGGCAAGGGAAAGGGGGTCAGATTCTGAATCTATTGTGAAGGACAAAGGTCAAGTTGACCAGACGTACTGACGGGGTGGCTCCGGGCAGGAGGGAAAGCAGGGAGGCAACGCGCCTCTAGGGCTCTGGACCTGGGCACAGGGGACCGTGGAGCCACCATTATGCCAGCTGGGGAACCTGCAGGAGGAATGGGTTCACCAGGGGAGGGGGAGACTCTGAGTGTGACATGGTATGAGTCTAGCTTGAGTTGTGTGCTTTTGCTGCCTTTTGATCAGCAGGTACATCCAGGTATATGCCTGTCGTATGCAGGTATGTGCGTGTCTGGATGTATGGACAGATGTATACAGGCACAGCTCCAGACCACAGGAAAGCCCGGGTGATGCTGGGGGCAGGCGTGGAGAAAGGGCACTTGATCCAATCTGGGTCCAGGTGTTGTCCAGGCTGAGACCCACAGACGGCCAAGCTGGGCCTGGGGAGGACATTGACTTGCACCTCTCGTGTAAGCCTCCCTTACACAGCCAGTCCAATTCTGGTTCTCTTCCAGCCTTTGTCACAAGTTGGCTGTGTCTCCTTGGAACAAATTCTATGATGGCTCCGAGCCTCAGTTTCCCCATGTACAAAACTAAATCTATGTCCTAGACCCGTGGGACTTAACCTTTTGGAGGTGGTGCTTTCCTTTGAAAATACGATTTAAAACTATGTTTGCTTTCCCTATGCAGATTAGAACGCACAGTGCACACATACACACACACTATTGTAATTTCAGAGCTCATGGACCGCCCCCCCCCCAGCCCATTATGGACCTTGAACTATCCCCTGGAGCTGTTCCAGTTTCCTCTCCTCCCCCATCCTGAGCGCAGATCACTCTCCCCTCCAGACTCCCCGCACTTCAGGTCAGGACCCTCCAATGTGGACACTCCTGCTCAGGCTCCGGCGTTAGACCCAAGTCTGTGACCTCATAAAAGGTTATTTTCCCTTTGGAGGAAACATTCAGGTTGCGGAACAAAGCCGGGCGTGTGTGATAAGCTGTTCTGAGGGTGTGTGCCTGTCCTTTCCAGTTCCTTAAATCCAGCCTTTCACTCTGGGTGGGCAAAGAAGGAAAAGCCAGCCCCAAATGGGGACGGGGTGAGGAGACTGTGTTTTCCGGGCAGGAGAAGTCACACAAAGGGATTAACTGAGCTACAATTAAGCACCAGCCGGAGAAAACTTTGCCACTCTCTCCGCTACCTTTCGCCCTGGTAATTCTAGTCCAGGGAACTGCGTGCACGTATCTTTGCATTTCATTTGTTTGTTTCTTTTTTTTAGACAGAGTCTCACTATGTTGCCCTAGGTAGAGTGCTGTAGCGTCACAGCTCACAGCAACCTCCAAGTCTTGGGCTTAAGCGACTCTCCCAAGTAGCTGGGATATAGGCGCCCAGCACAACACCCGGCTATTTTTTGGTTGTAGTTGTCATTGTTGTTTGGCAGGCCCAGGCTGGGTTCGAACCCGCCAGCTCTGGTGTATGTGGCTGGCGCCCTAGCCACTGAGCCTCAGGTGCTGAGTCTACCTTTTCATTTCTTTCTTTTTTTTTTTTTAATTTATTTATTTTTATTGTTAAATCATAGCTGTGTACATCAGTACAATCAAGGGGTACAATGTGATGGTTTCATATACAATCTGAAAAATTCTCATCAAACTGTTCAACGTAGCCTTCATGGCATTTTTTTAGTTACTATAAGTAGGCATTTGTATTCTGCATTTAGTAAGTTTCACCTATACCCAGTTTCTTGAAGCTTCTCCTGCTATGGAACTCCCAGAGTCAGACACTGTATCTTAAACGTCTTTATTCCCAGCATCCATCCACATAATACTTGGCACAGACCAGGTGCTTGTCTTGTCTTTTACTGCAAGAGATGAAGTGCAGCTCAAACTGGCTCAAGGAGAAATGAAAAATTATTGGCTCACATAACTGAACATTCTCTGATATGACTGGATTCAGGCACAGCAGGATCCAGGTAAATAAGCAATATCTTCAGGATCTCTCTCTCTGCTCTGTGTTTTGCTTGGTTGGCTTTATTCTTAGGCAGATCCTTTCTAACTGTGTTGGCCATCAGTGGCTCCAGGCTGACATTCCTAGACTCAGCAACCCTAGAGAAAAGAAAGGGTTGCTCTTCTTTGCAGTTACAGCAAGTGCTGTGATTAACTCTGTCAGATGTGGATCACATGCTCAGCCATGGACCAATCATGCGTCCAAGAAAATGGGATGTTCTGATTGGCCTGACCTAGGTCCTGGGGCATAGCATTGGGGCTTGAGGTTTGGGAATTCTGGTAGCATAGGAATGCCATGAGGCTCACCTCCCTAAACCACATGGACTGAGTGTGGGGAATGGGGTCATTCCCAGGAAGAAAACTGAGGTGCTGTTAGCAGAGGAGGGGGAATGGATGCGGGGCTGGTGAGAACAATGTTCAGGAAATGGTGGTATGACTTGAGCTGGTGCTGTCAGAAGCAGGAGGCTCCAGCAAGTTACATGCAGAAAACTTGAGTGAAGCCTCAGACACAGGCTCAAGTCCCAGCTCTTCCACCTACATTCAGTGTGCCCTGGTTTGGGGCATCTCTGCCTCTCTGGGCCTCAGTTTCTCCACCTGTAAAATGAGGGCATCTGGAGTGATGACTGTCACGGTTTCCTCCCACTCATTCCATCATTCATTTATTAATTTTTCCTCCCACTTATTCCATCATTCATTTATTTTTTCTCCTTTCAATCGCTATTTGTTGTTGAAGGGATTTGGATTCAGCCTAAACCACATGTCAGTTTTGAGGTTTACTAGCTGTGTCAGGTTTACTGGTGCACCACTCAGCTGTGCCCAGCTGTGGCCTTCCTGGCCTCCCAGCAGCATTGGACACAATCCAGCCTCCCCTCCCCTCCCCTCCCCTCCCCTTGCAGGCATTCTGGATCAGTTGCTGCAGCCGCATGGCCAGCTAGGCCTGAAGTGAGGTGGCCTGCATCATGGCTCAGGCTCCCAACACCCTCAGGTGTCAACCAAGCTGACCTGCCTGGACCCTTTGAAGGAGGGAGCTTTAGAACCTCCTCTTACAGGCTCAGGTGAAGCTGTGCATGGAACTGGCTATCCCTGTGGCTTCCTGGAGGTGAAGGCAACGCAACCCAGCTGTGAGAAGCAGCTGGGCCCAACCATGACTAATGGTGAACAAGTGGTGAGAGGTATCAGCCCATGACACTTTTCATCTCTGCAATAGTCTGTTTTCCCTTCATTTCTGCAGTGGTCTGTTTCACATGGCTTATCCAGAGACACCGTGAATGGAGGAACTCCAGCAGTGTTTTGTGGAGACACTGTGGCCAGCCCACTAAGGCATGTCTTGTATTTCTCTCCTTTCTTTTCTCTCCCTTTACCCTTGCTGGGCTGGGATTACATCTCCAAGAAAGCATTAGCACATATTGCCTTAGGCTCTGTTTTCCAGGGATCAGACTGAGATACTAGCTGTGTGACCTTGAGCAACTTTCTTAACCTCTCTGAGCTTCTGATCCTTCATCTATAAAAGGGAGATAATAGTGCAGCATCTTTCACAGGTGTTGTGGTATTTAACAAGACAGCACAGGCTAAGTACTTTCATTAGTATCATTACTGAATCAGGCACTAGGTCCTATCATGTGAAAACACTTTTTTAACATTGATTGCCATGAATATTGTCAACTGGGTTTCGGGTACTATGCTAGTCTCTGCCCTCAAGGACCTAGAAAGTGAGAGAGAAGTAATTGTGAAATTATACTCAGTATAATCAGAGTTTAATGGAGGAGGGAGTGCACAAGACTAAGAGTCTGTGACACCTAATCAGTCTTGGTAGTCAGGGATGGTGTTTCAGAGGAAGAATCTAAGGTCTGAGGGACATGTAGTTGTTAACCAGATGGTGGACAGGCAGAGGGCAAAGTATTCTTTTTTTTTTTTTTTGTAGAGAGAGAGAGTCTCACTTTATGGCCCTCGGTAGAGTGCAGTGGCCTCACACAGCTCACAGCAACCTCCAACTCCTGGGCTTAAGTGATTCTCTTGCCTCAGCGTCCCGAGTGGCTGGGACTACAAGACCACAACGCCCAGCTATTTTTTGGTTGCAGTTTGGCTGGGGCCGGGTTTGAACCCGCCACCCTCGGTATATGGGGCCGGCGCCCTACCCACTGAGCCACAGGTGCCGCCCCAGGGCAAAGTATTATTAGCAGAGGGCATGGCGTGGGCAAAGGATTTGTGTTGAGGGAAAACATTTCAAATATACTGGCTCTCCCTCTCATGAACCAGGTAAATTACAGGAAAAACAAAATGGATAAATATGCACCAACAAAAATGCATAAACGGGCAGCACCTGTGGCTCAAAGGAGTAGGGCGCCAGCCCCATATGCCGGAGGTGGTGGGTTCAAACCCAGCCCCGGCCAAAAACTGCAAAAAAAAAGAAAAGAAAAAAGAAAAGAAATGCATAAACGTGGTCTCTGCCAAGGAGCGTGTGGGTTGTGGAGCTGTACAATTCAATACAGTAGCTATGGCGGCATGTGACTATTTAAATTAATGAAAATTAAACAAAATTTAAGATTTATTTCCTCAGTTCCGCTGAGCTCATTTCCAGTGCTCCATAGTCATTTGTGGGCAATGTTGGACTGTGCAGACATAGAACACCTCTATCACTGCAGAAAATTCTACTGGGCAGAGCTGCCAAAGATTCTGAGAACAGGCAGTCTAATCAGGACAGATTTCCTGGAGAAGGGGACAGAAGGGCATAGAAAAGAGGTTTGGGAAGGTCTCTGGGTGGTGGCATTGCCTTCTGTCCTCAGGAAGAGAAAATCCAGAGCTGACAGGAGGGGCGGGGGTAGTGGCTGTAGAAACAGTGTACAACCTGACACCTCTTTGATCAGGGTACAATCACTGAGAGGGAGCACACAGGAATGCAGGGGGAACCCGCTAAGGTCAAGCTGAACTAGGAAGAACCACCCTTTCTGGGGCCAGGAGGACACTGGGAGTTGTAGTTTGGCACTTCTGGACACACACACCCACCCAAAGCTGGAGAGGGATGGAAAAGCTGAAACACTGGACTGGGCTGGAGGACATCTTTTTGGGCAGGTGGTCAAGGCTGGGGACACATCTGGGTTTGGGGGCCTTGCAAGGGTGAGGAATGGGCCTTAGGGAGAGGTGGAAGGATGACTAATTCCCTTCAGTGTTTATGTTCTGAGATAGAAAGTGCCATGACAGAAAACTCAGTTGTCTGAGAAACATGGAATATTTAGTTAAGCAGAACCTTCAGCCCACTTATTCTTGTTCATGGGAATTTTCCCACCAGAGATAAGAAGTTCTCTAGCAGGTGCGTCCAACCTTGTCTTTTCTCTATTACACATTGGAACTTCTTCTCTGGCCATACAGTATATACACAAGCACTAGGGAGAGCTGATTAGCAAAAGAAAAAGGTCCGGCATACTTTGCAATACCACAGACAAGCAAAAAAAGTCCTCACGAGATCAGTGTGCGGCTCAGGGGCCACAGGTTGGACACCCCTGCTCTAAAGTTAGGGAGGAGAAGGAGCAGCAGGTTATTCATGCACCCAGCATCTATTCATCCATCACCTACTGTGTGTGGAGCTCTGCTCTAGGCACTGGAAATCAGGGGAGTGAATAAGAGACAAAAGTCTCTCCTTGAGAAGTTCTAGAGAGAAGAGCAGACAATAAATGATTTATCTTTGCTCATGTAACTAACATACATGTACCATATAAAAGCACCACTTAAGGTGGATTTGAGGGATTTTAATTTTCAATTCGTTCCTGACCTCACAGACTTCTCTTGGAAGTGGCAGTCATAGGTAAAAGCCACTGGGTTTGGTCCTATCAATTATTATGCTCAAGATATCCAGATGATAAAGGAGACCGTCCTAAAACATAAAAGACTTGATGAAGCCTCTGCCTCACCACCCCCACCATTTCTGGATTTCATCACTATGGGAGAGTCTGCTAGGGAGCCTCAGGCTGTTGATAAAATGGGGGTGGAGATCCCAACTTCAAAAAGGTTGTGGTGGAAAAGGATGTGCAACGTGAGCCGCCCTTGTGCCACACACACACACACACAAAACATACCTCAACAACTTAGGAGAAAGATGAGGCAAAAGGGCTCCTGTCAATTCTGAAGCCACACAATGTGAAGTTTTTTTTCTCTCTCTTTAGTGAAATCCAGCCGACTTACAATAAAGGCACATATGATTTTAGGGCCTCTGGTTATTCATGCTTTGCACATCTTCCTTAGGAGGACATGTCACAAATGCAATTCCATTTACTCATGCAATTGTTTTTTTCCTTTCTTTTCTTTTCTTTTTTTTTTTTTGTAGAGACAGAGTTTCACTTTATTGCCGTCAGTAGAGTGCCATGGCCACAGCTCACAGCAACCTCCAACTCCTGGGCTTAGGCGATTCTCTTGCCTCAGCCTCCCGAGCAGCTGGGACTACAGGCGCCCGCCACAACGCCCAGCTATTTTTTTGTTGTAGTTTGGCCGGGGCTGGGTTTGAACCCGCCACCCTCGGTATATGGGGCCGGCGCCCTGCTCACTGAGCCTCAGGCGCCGCCCTGTTTTTTTCAATATTTGTAAGCTTCACAAAGCCTGGATCTTGCCAGCAGCTTCACCGCTATGTCTCCAGCACCCGATGTACAGGAAGTGCTTAATAAAGATCTGTTGAATGAAATTTGTAAAGGATATCAGAACAGGCATTTTCTGTTCCAGGGGTGACCTATGATTCTGTCAACTCGTCCGCAAGTCTCTACAGCCATGACCCCACAACCCTTACCCTAGCACAACAGCAGGCGGCTTCTCACACGGTAGGCCCCTGTGCTTGCCGCCAGGGGGCGCCAACGCCTCGCGCAGACCTTGCCGCTCCCGGGCAGGCGCCCGCAGCCCCGGCGATTCGCTGGATCAGACTTTACCAAGCGCCGGGCTGCCTTAGGCTTTGCGGGGCGCAGACCTAGATGGTGCCTGCGGATACTCCGGGGACCGTAAGTGACGTTCCTAGTCGGACACACCAGGGTCGGGATTCGAGGGGCGAGAGAGCTTCCGGCTGGTGTGTCCCGGGAAGACTCCCGACCTCTGACCCGCCGGACAGTCCCCAGGCCCAGGCGCCAGGCAGTGGCTCGGGTCCTATGAGCAGTGCTCCATCCCGAGCCCCTCCGCGCAGGCGCCGCCGCCGCAGTTCCCATGGCGACGGGGGCGCGTCCCTGCCCCAGGCCCCGCCCCCAGCAGGCTGGGCTGCGCAGGGCCGCGGGCGGCGCGGGCAGGTGCCGCGGGCTGCGGGCAGGTGGCGGCGCGGCGCAGCGCGGGCCGGAAACGGCTGCAGGGTAGGTTGCTCAACGGTCGCGGGGGGTGGGGGCTGGCCAGTTGCCCCCAGTCCTGACCCACCAGGAGTCAGGGGAGGCAGCCGAGGGGAAAGGCTGCCATGTTTCTGCTCGGCCGCGGCCCCGAGAGAAAAGTTGGCAAAGTTGGCCAGGTAAGAGGCGGGGACCCGGAGGATCTCTCTGGGCTCTGGATCCGCTGGGAGGGAGGATTCTGGTTGCAAGCCAGAGAATCTGTTTCCCGAGACTTGGGAATGGATCCCGCGGGAAGATCCCGCACAGGGCATCCAATGGATCCCGCGCCATCTGGCTGGCGACTAGAGAGTCGATCCAAGAAGGGGATCAGGCGGCGGCGGCCTGGGGTCCCCCTGGGGTCACCCCAGCCAGGAGTGACGGCGTAGAGTGATTCCGGGCGGGGAGCGAGAGGATCCCCGTCTCTCCTACGCCGGTCTGATCCTTGAGAGTGGATTCCAAAAGCAGATCTGGTGGCCGGGAGCTGAGGGATCGCTGGGGATCTGGGATACCCAGCTTGGCGCTGCTAGGATCTAGACATCCGTGCGGGTTGAAGGCCCCGGAGGTGGACAGTGGGGCGTTAGTGCGACGAGCGAGACTGAGCCCCGGGAGAAGGGAGCACAGGGACAACCGGGGGCATGAGAAGGGCAGCGATTGGAGTCCCCGACGCCTGGGCTGTGGCCGCGTCCTCGGGATCAGGCCTGCGCTCCGCTGCGCTGGTCTTCTGTGGGCAGAGGCGCCCGGCTGGGATTCAGGCAGTGGCCTGCGTGCAGGCAGGCCGGCGTGGTCCCCGCCTGGGTGGCAGCGCCGCCCGGGGACACGGGTGGGCCCCTGGGAAGGGAAGCTGCCCATTGACCCCCACCCCAGCCTGACCTTTTCACACCCTACTGGCACACAGTCGTCTGGGAGCAGGGGCACCGCGCCCTGAAACCCTGCTCTCTGTCCTGGAGCCGGCTTGCCTGTGACCTCCGCAGGCGCTAGGTCACAGGGCTTCCTGCCGGTCAGGGCTTCCTGCCGGTCAGGCCTGAACTTTCTCTAGCCCGGAGCAGCCATTACCTTTTGCAAGGAAAAGGCTGTACCTGTTGCATGAAGAAAAAGCTTTTTCTTTGCAGCTTCTTCGTGACCTTGGGAAAGCACTTAACCTATCTGAGACCAGATTTCCTCCCTGGACAAAATGGGCTTAGGGAAGGGGGAGGGTCACAATTCCTCTTCTAGGGGGCTGGTGGATGGATCCCTATGATTCTATAGTAAGGGTTCTATAAATATTAGTGCCTCTCTTGTTCTAGCCCTTCCTTTTCATGTCCCATCCTCTGGGGTTGCTCTCCAGTAAGCCAGTGAAGGCTCCAGAAACCCAACTTGCTATCTTTTTAAACTGCAGGATTAGAGAAGTATTTATCTTGACCTTTCTTTCAAATGGGTTAATTGCCCCTCTGATTCCCCCCTTGCAGAGAGAATCTCTGAGATTTGGCTAATCAGTAACCAGGACATTTGGACAAGCCTTCTCCCCTGGCCTGGCTTTCTTGCTACTAATCCATCAAGGCTCTTGAACAAACATGCCTTCATCCCTAGACATTGGCGCCTCCTTCCTTCCCCTTGCCAGGGAAGATTCCCCAGGGAGTCTCACTCTCAATTAGGCTGCACTCGAACACATGAGCTCAAGGGATCCTCCTACCCTGGACTCCCAGAGTGCCAGGATTACAGGTGTGAGCCACTGCACCTGTCCTTAAACAACTATTTTCAATAAGAGTATAGTAATTTCTGCTATGAAATCCTCACTGCCAGCCTATTCTCTTAAATATATATATTTACTATATGATTAAATTAAATCATATCTATATGATTTTAATATCATGTTCTTATATTAAATATTTAATATTCTTTAATATTTTATATTCTTAAATGTATTTATTCTTTATAATTCATCTGCTTATTTAATAGTTAAATGTACTTTTTCAAATCCTTTTTCTTTCTTTCTTTCTTTTTTTTTTGTTTGCATTTTTTTTTCGCCGGGGCTGGGTTTGAACCCACCACCTCCGGCACCTAGGGCTGGCACTCTACTCCTTCGAGCCACAGGCGCCACCCAAATTCAGCCTTTTTCTGAAGGCTAAATAGTAATATTTTAGGCTTTGTAGGTCACATATGGTCTCTGTTGCATATTCTTGTCTTTCTTTTTCTTTTACAGACCCTTTAAAAATGTAAAAGCCATTCTTAACTTACAGGCTGTAAATAAAAACAGACTGTGGATTAGATTTGCTCTATGGGTTGTAGACTAAATATAAATATAAGCAGATGATATATAAAACTTATAAAACAAGGTTCAATGGGTGTCAATAATTGCTCAGATGTTATTACCACTTTTTCCTTATAAGCAAAGTTTTTTTCTATCCGTATCTTATCTATGTGATTTTAAAAACTAAAAATGCACAGAGATGGGCTAGAGACGGGCTAAAACGCTACACGGATTTAGAGAACTGCAGCATTTTATTGCTGAAAGAAGTTTTAGAGATTATCTAATTTGAACCCCTGATTCACTTTACAGATAATATCACTAAAAGCTCATAAATAAATATGATTAACTAACTAACTTACAAATACTGGAGGGATAGCAGGCCTTCAAATGAATCTTTATGTAATTCGGTCAAATGATTTTCACTGAGAATTCTGAAAAAGGATAAGGTTATTTGTTATTTCTTTTTTAAGATTTTATTATTGTTTCGGGTTAATCTGGGGGCACAAAGAAATAGGTTACAATGTTTGCATTAGTTAGGTAGAGTTCCTCTTATAATTGTGTACTGCCCCCAAGAAGTGTGCCATGCACTCGAACATTGGGCCCATTGAGTGGGAGCACCTCCATCCTCCTCCTTCCCCTCTCCCTGCTCCCTCTTTCCCCGTCCCAGACCTTGAATTGATTTGAGTTTTTCTCTTATGTGGGAATGTATCAGATTATCTACTGGCCTCATGTTAGTATTGAGTACATTGGATTCCTGCTTCTCCACTCTGTGATACTTTACTAAGAAGAATGTGTTTCAATTCCATCCAGATTAATACAAAAGATGTAATGTCCCCATCTTTTTTAATGGCTGAATAGTATTCCATGGTATACATATACCACAGTTTGGTATATCCATTCCTGGGTTGGTGGCATTTAGGTTGTTTCCACATTTTGCCAATTGTAAATTGAGCTGCGATAAACAACCTAGTACAAATGTCTTTATGATAGAATGATTTTTTTTTTCTTCTGGATACATGACTAATAGTGGGATTGAGGAATCAAATGGGAGATCTAATTTGAGTTCTTTGAGGATTCTCCATACTTCTTTGCAAAGAGGTAGAATTAGTTTGCAGTCCCACCAACAGTGTAAAGGAAGAGGTTATTTCTAAATAAAAATGCAAACTATTTGCCATATCAGACTAACTCCTATCTGTGGAGGAAACCTGGGTAATGGTGCCAATTGAATACACTCATTCTTATTTAATTTCAAGGTGGCAACATCTGCTTTGTTTTCATTCAAACCTTTTTTCACATTTTCCTTTTTGTGTCCAAATCTCTACACACACACACCCCTACCCACTATTCCCACCAAATTTTATATTTAATGCCTACTCTCTAGATCACAACAACCCTGTTAGAACCCAACTCTCATTCTAATCAAGACCAGCAGAACTGCCATTTCCTCGTCTCTTTCCCCCCAATTTTTTTTTGTTGTTGTTGTTGTTGCTTTTTTTGAGACAGAGCCTCAAGCTGTCATCCTGGGTAGAGTGCTGTGGCGTCACAGCTCACAGCAACCTCCAACTCCTGGGCTTAAGAGATTCTCTTGCCTCAGTCTCCCAAGTAGCTGGGACTACAGGTGCCCGCCACAACACCCAGTTATTTTTTGGTTGTAGTTGTCATTGTTGTTTGGCAGGCCCAGGGTGGATTTGAACCTGCCAGCTCTGGTATATGTGTCTGGCGCCTTAGCTGCTTGAGCTACAGGCACCGAGCCCCAAATGTTATTATTAAAGCCCCACATGGACCTATGTCAGGCTACAAGTGAAGTCAGTAGGCTTTTCCCCCCATTTAAAAAATGTTTTTTGTTTTTGTTTTTTTTTTTTTTTTTTGAGAAATACAATGTGCATAAAATGCATATAACTTAAATGTTCAGTTTAAATAATTGTAAAGCAGGTACCCATGTAATATCATCACATCAAGAAAGAGTACCATGAGCATCCAGAAGCTCGTGTGGCCCTTTCCAATCACAACCCTCTCTCTGACCTCTGAAGATAACCACTATCTTAACTTTTATAGTAATTTCCTTGTTTTCAAAATATAGTTTTACCTGTTATATGTCAGTCATACACAACATACTTTAGTTTTGCCTCTTCCTGAACTTTATAGAAATGGAATCATATTACAAGGGGACAAACTTTCATGGAAAATAAAATGACATCTCTATTTTCAAAAATGAAAACTCAGAGATCGCCTATACAAGTTGAACTGATGACACACAAACTACTGTATTTTTCCAAAATAACTTATGTATCTAAATTGACTGCTTTAATAAATTAATAAGAAAATGATAAAAACAATTGAAAAGGAAAATGGATAAAGGACAGAAAACTCAGAAGAAACACAAATGTTCACCAACTTTTAACAAATAAAGGTATTTAAATTCAAGAGTAATCAGAAAAGACCCTTTTTGTTCACCCATCATATCAGCAAAGAGTTGGAGAATACTCAGTGGAAAAAGGCTGTCATATTCTGTTGAGTATAGTATAAGTTGGCACAACTTTTTTGAGGACAATTAAAATTTAATACCTACATTGTCCTCATATCAACCATTCCATTTCTAGATATCTGTTCTACAGAAATATTTGCCCAAGTTTACAAAGAAGCAGCAATGCACCTAACAAGAAAACTGGACATAGGAGGGTGTCACCTGTGGCTCAGTGAGTAGGGTGCCGGCCCCATATACCGAGGGCGACAGGTTCGAGCCTGGCCCCCACCAAAATGCACCAAACTGCAACAAAAAAATAGCCGGGCGTTGTGGCAGGCGCCTATAGTCCCAGCTACTCGGGAGGCTGAGGCAAGAGAATCGCCTAAGCCCAGGAGTTGGAGGTTGCTGTGAGCTGTGATGTCAGGGCACTCTACCGAGGGTGACACAGTGAGACTCTGTCTCTAAAAAAAAAAAGAAAAAGAAAAGAAAACTGGACATAATCTAAACATCCATCCATAGGGGAATTATTAAATAATTCATGCCACATCCATAGTATGGAATCCATAATATGGAATGATGCAAGAGTTTAAATGAATGGGGTAACCCTCTAAGTGCTGTGAAAGAAAAATCTAACATGTATCATGAAGTGAAAGAATCAAGTTGTAAGATGTTACCATTTCTATAAAACAAAAAACGTAAGGCCACACAAAAAATTCATTTTGCTATATGTAAATATGTATGTAGGCAAATACTTGGGAAAGGTCTGGAAGGATATGCACCAAACTTAGGGGTAGTGGTTACCTCAGGGACCAGGCATCAGGGCACAAGGAGGGTTTCCATTATACCTGTTATTTAGTTTTTATATATTAAGAGTATAATGTGTATTACTTACATAATAAAAATACATTTAAATTGCTTCTTTCTTTTAAAGAGAGCCCACCAAATTTAATTTTAAAATAATCATAGAATTATAATCAACAGACATTGATTTGAGATGTGGAGGAAGAAACACCTTTCCTTAGAAGCGTTGACCTCAAGATTCTGGACCAGGAAGGATCTTACAATGCAGCTAAGTTTTTGTACTCATATCTGGAGAGAGTATACTCACAGTTTCTCAGTCCAACGGTATGATTTCCATACATTCTCATCAATGTAAGAAATAGCATTTCCTTGGAAATTTCTGTGAAGAAACACAGGAGATATTCAAATACAGAAAATACTTCCAGTTTTCTCATTTCCAGAGCTATGAGCTTCCTAGTTTGCACAATTAATCAAGAAATAATGTGGGGATTCCTGGAGATTCCAGGTGTCTCTGCAGCAGCCTCTGTCACCCTGTGACCTGCAGGTACTGGGACATCTCGGGAGCTGGGAAGTGATGCACAGCCTGAAAGAAGAAGGCGGCACCGAGGATTCTGAGCAGCGTTTGTCTCTGCAGTTGGGCTCTGAGCTACGGCCTCCTCTTCAGCTGTTCCCTTTCCTGGGGATCCTAAGTGTCTCTGCAGCAGCCTCTGTTACTCTGATTCTGCAGAGAATTGACCTGCAGGACACCGGGACATCCCGGAAGCTGGGAAATGCCCAGAGCTGTCTGAGCAGCTGTCTGCCTGCAGCGCCCAGCGTCCCCCCTCGTGGTAACATTCAAAAGGTCCTCAGGGAAGATACCAAAGGAGTGTTGACATTCAAGGACATGTCTGTTGAATTCTTTATGGAAGAATGGGCCTGCTTGGACCCTGCTCAGCAGCATTTGTATGGGGAAGTCATGTTAGAGACCTACAGAAACCTGTTCTTCCTGGGTCTTACTGTCTCTAAGCCAGAACTCATCCCCTGTCTGGGGCAAAGCAAAGAACCCTGGAAGGCGAAGACACACCAGACACTAGTCAAGCACCCAGCTCTATATACTCATCATACTGAAGACCGTTTTCAAGAGTGGGGCACAAATATTTTATTTCCAGAGATGATCCTGACCAGATATCAAAGCTATGGCTCCGAGAATTTAAACTTAACAAAATATTGGGAAAGTGTGTATAAGTGTGATGAGCAGAAAGTAAGTTACAGTGGACTTCACCAATGATTAACAGCTACCTATGGCAAAGTATTCCAATGTAGTAACTCTTTGAACACCTTCAGACAATTGTTAAATTTCAATGGACAAATAACGATATATACCTTAGAGAAAACTTTTAATTGTAAAAGCTATAGGAAAGCCTCTAACTTCTGGTCACATGTTACAGAACATAAGATCACTCATATTGGAAAAAACAGTCCAATGCAAAGAAGGCAGCCAAGTTTTTCAGTCTTGCTCAAGATTCGATACTGGAGAGAAACTGGACATGTGTGAAAATGATGGCAAATGTCTTAGCCACAGTTCAAAATATCGTAACCATGAGAATTTTGATACTGGAGGAAAAACCTGCAGCTATAAGGAATGTGACAAACTTACCAAGCAACACTCACACGTTTCTGGACGAGAAAAAGAATTGATTCTGCAGAGAAACCTTTCAAATGTGAAGAATGTGACATAACCTTTAACCAGCACTCTCTCCTCTGTAGACATCAAAGAATTCATTCTGGAGATAAACCCTACAAATGTCAGGAATGTGGCAAAGCCTTTAACAAGTACTCAAACCTTTCTGTACATCAAAGAATTCATTCTGAAGAGAAACCCTATGGATGTGAAGAATGTGGCAAAGCCTTTAAACACCACTCACACCTTTCTAGACATCAAAGAATTCACTCTGGAGAGAAACCCTACAAAGGTCAAGAATGTGGAAAATCCTTTAAGTACTACACAAGCTTTTCTAGACATCAAAGAATTCACTCTGGAGGGAAACCCTACAAATGTCAAGAGTGTAGCAAAGCCTTTAACTGTGACTCAAACCTTTCTGTACTTCAAAGAATTTACTTTGGACATAAAACTTACAAATTTAGAGAATGCACTAAAGCCTTTTTCCTTAGTTAAACTCATAGTGAACATAACAGAATTTCCTGTGGAGAGAAACTCCACAAATGTGAATAAGGGGGCAAGGCATTTACACTGTACTCAACCCTTTCTGTTCATCAAAAGTAGTCATTCTTGAAAGAAACTACAGTGGTCAAAATGTGGCATAGACTTTCATTAGTTTGTGAACATTTCTAGACATTTAAGAATTTATTCTGGAGAAAAACCTTTTAAATATGGACAGTGTGGCAAACTCTAACTCAAATTCAATCCTCACTGTACATAGAGGAAATCACACAGAGAGAAACCCTCCATTTGAAGACTGCGGCAGTGCCTTGACCTGGTGTTGATAGCATGCTAAGCATAGAAGAATTCAAACTGGAGAGTAAGCCTACAAATGTGAACAGTGTGGCAATGACCTTAACCAGAGCTCAAACCTTAACATACGAACATTCATATTGGAGAGAAATCTTCCAAATATTGATAATGTGGCAAAGGTTTTCAGTGGTCCTCAGTCTTATTAAACATCACAGAAACCATAGGAGGGAAAATGGAAACGATGTGAAGATGTGGCAGTGCCTCATGCCAGTATGCACTGTTTTCTGTACACAATAGAATTCATGTGGAAGAGAAAGTCTAAAAAGAAAAAGGAAAAAAAAAACCCAAGACTTCAGCCAGGCACAGTGACTCATAGCACTCTGGGAGGCCAGGATGGGTGGATTGCTTGAGCTCACAAGTTCGACACCAGCCTGGGCAAAAATGAAGACCCCTGTCTCTACTAAAAATAGAAAACTGAGGCAAGAGGATCACTTGAACCCAAGAGTTGCAGGTTGCTATAAGCTATAGCACCATGGCACTCTACCAAGGGTGACAGCTTGATACTTTGTCTCAAAAAAGAACAATCCAAGACTTCAGATGAAAGGACTGGATTGGGTTGTGGGGAGAGGTATGAATGGTCCCCTCTCATTGAAGGTAAGTGGATGTACCTGAATTGCCTCACCACCCAGAATTGGTCATATTCTCCATTAGTTGGGTCGTGGTCTTCGTACTTCTTTCCAGTGTTTGTGTGGCATATAATAAAAAAAAAAAATGGCCATCTATAATAATTCATTTGCAAATCTTACTTGATTTTGAAGCTATAGGATGCATCAACTGTTAGCTGGGATTCCTGGAGTTTAGTTTTTAATTCTAATAGCAAAACACTTCAAAGTCTACTTTAAGATCCTAAGAAGGACCTTTAATGCAAAATCTTAACAGCTTCAGGAGCTTTCTCACCTTGAAGAAAGGGAAAATGAAGATATTGTGGCACTTCAGAAGCAAAGCCTGACGTCCTTCTGTGCTTTAGAGGTGCTGCTGCCGTTCTATGAGTGCAGGAGCCTTGGAGCTGGCGGCAGAAGAGCCTGTACATAACCTGGAGGAAGGTCTGTTTTCAGTCGGGGAAGTATCTCTCTTTTTTCTTAGTTTCTGAAACTTATCATTTTAGATACCTATCAGCCCCCCACCCCTGCCCCCCCCCCCGCTAAGCTACTAAAGTCCTGGGCAGAGTTTTTCTCCCTTATTATATAGGTTTTTGTTTTAGGCAATTCCTGATAGAGCCTTTAAGTTAAAAATTTTAGAGCTGACTTCCTACCAAAAAGCTGAGGAGGAGGAGGAGGGAGATAATGTTTTTCTAGTTTTTGGTGAAGACCTTGCTTTGTGTTAAAATAGTCCTTCAGATACAGATCTCTTGTGACCTTCTGTTGTCTCAGCAAAATCATCATCTGAAGATAAAAAGAAAAAAAAAACTCCTTTGTAAACGTTCAGTCCGTTTCCTACTCATGGAAGGGCTTGAGTCAAAAAAAGAGTCACATATGGATACCTAGTTAGGGTATTAAGTTGGTACTGATACTAAATTTTTCTATAATCCATGGCCCCCAAGCTTAGGGCTGTGACTTAAGAGAGAGAGAGGTGGAATAGAGCAGGTGCCTGTGGTGACAGCCAGGGTCGAGCCAGACCATCTGCACTACCACCAAAGCCTTGATGGGTAGGGTCTATAGTGGTGTAGCCTCAACTGGTCAATTTGAAATCTGTGGGTGGTATAGAATTGTACCAAGTTCCTGGCTTGTATCTCCCTTCTAGTTCTTCAGGAACTTCCAGCTTAGACAGAAGCAGTAAAACAAACAAACAAACAAAAAAAGAAAAACAAAAAACGAGCCCTGCCAGTATGTGCTTACAACAGTGCCATTCATTCAGCCATAGGCTTGTATTCTGTCTGCCCTAATCACTAAGATAGCGATCTAAGAATCATGAATGTATTTTCATTTTTTAAACACTTAATAACCAATTATCATTCAAATAGGCATTTAAAAACCATTTGTTTTGGTTGGATTTAGGACCATTATCATTCCTTATGAAAAGGAAGATAGCTCAGAGGCTTGCTATTCAGAAAGCTTTGTCAGATGCATTACAGAAACTATTGATTGTGGTTTTAGGTAAGACTTCTTTAAATTTAATTTTTCTCATTCATGTGTATGTGTGTATCTGTATGTGTTTATCTATTTTTTGGGAGGCAGAGTTTAACTCGATTGTCCAAGCTAGAATATAGTGGCATCATCATAGCTGACTACAACCTAAACTCCTGGGTTCAAGTGATCCTCCTGCTACAGCCCAGCTAATCTGTTTTGTAGAGATGGTGTCTTACTCTTGCTTAGGTATGTCTTGAAATCCTGGCCTCAATGAGTCCTCCCACATCAACCTCCCAGAGGACTACAGGCGTGAGCCAGTAAGCTTAGATATTTTTATAATTTTCAATAATACTTATTTTTTTTTGAGACAGAGTCTCACTTTGTCACCCTTGGTAGAGTGCAGTGGCGTCACAGCTCACAGCAACCTCAAATTCTTGGGCTTAAGCGATTCTCTTCCCTTCACCTCCCAAGTATCTGGGATTACAGGTGCCAGCCACAATGCCTGGCTATTTTTTTGTTTGTTGGTTTTTGTTTAGCAGGCCCTAGCTGCGTTTAAACCCACCAGCCCTGGTACATGTGGCCAGCACCCTAACCACTGAGCTACAGGCACCAAGCCAAAATGTCTGTTGTTGTTGTCTTTTTCTGTTTGTTTGTTTGTTTGTTTTATTTTGTTTTATTTAGCAGGTCCAGGCTGAGTTCAAACCCACCAACACCGGTACAGGGGGCCAGCACTCTAACCATTGAGCTACAGGTACCCAGCCAATTTTAAATAATTTTTAAAAATAGAGACAAGATCTCACTATGCTGCCCAGGGTAGTCTCAAACTCCTGGCCTCAACCAATATTCTTGCCTCAGCCTCCCAAAGTACTGGGATTTTGAAAAGTTAAGTGGATGAAAATATGGATATCTAAAACACTCCATCTTATGTTCTTATTCACTAAATTCTTCTACGGAAATGGTCTCAGATTTGTTCTCTGTGACATCTGTGAGAAAAATGACAGCAAATATTATTGTACGCATTTTGTAGGTGTAAAATGACTTGCCTCAGTTCACATAGAAAGTCTTTGATCCAGGTATTCTTTCTCAATTGTTTGCCTAGCATGCAGAATACTGATTATGAGATTATTTTTTTTTTTTTTTTTTTTGAGATAGAGTCTCAAGCTGTTGTCCTGGGTAGAGTGCCGTGGTGTCGTAACTCATAGCAACCTCCAACTCTTGGGCTTAAGTGGACCTCTTGCCTCAGTTCTTCTATTTTTAGTGGAGACAGCCTCATTTTTGCTCAGGCTGTTCATGAACTCGTGAACTCAAGCAATCCACCTGCCTTGGCCTCCCAGGGTGCTAGGATTACAGGCATGAGCCACCAAGCCCAGCCTGACTATAAGCTTTGAACACCTGGGTTCAAGTTCTAACTCAATCTCTTCAAGATTTTTTATGTAATTTAGGTTTTATAACCAGAGAGATTTGAAGATGGTTATTTCTAAGCTACAGTCATTTTCTCTGCAAAATGAAGTTAGTAATTCAACCTACCATATGGGAGATAATTGTATGAGTAAGTGAGGTGACAAATGCAAAAACTCAGAACTATGCTTACGTAGTAAACAGACAAAATATGTTAACTATTATCAGTGTTGTTTTCTACTTGAATAAATAGATAAATGAATTCTGTTGAAGAGAAAGTTTATTAGGTTATGTTTTTTGCATCAAGAATTCAGTTTCAGCTTTCATTTCTGGCATTGATATTGGGTGAATATGATTCCCATGTAGTACACATAATTGGCTGCTTTCCTGTGAGCTGTGAAAGTGGTTGTGCTATTGAATGGCACTGATTGTGTCCCTGTTGAGTTCTACAGCATTGTGACTGTTACAGGAAACTTGATGAACAGGAAGTGCCTGAACAGAATTGCTGTCTGCTTCGTAGCCCTGAAGGGTCAGAGACTGAAAAATCAGAGATGGCCCTGATAAGTCTCAGCCTTCCAACCTGGGCAGCCCTTCTACTGGAAGTCTTACTTCCCTGCTCAGCAGGTAGACTGTTTTAAAAGAGATGGCCCTGATAAGTCTCAGCCTTCCAACTGTCAAGTCTGAGTAATAACCTTCAAGCACCAGACTAGATGTTTGTGTTGTTTATCTCTCCCTAGTATGCAAAGATATCCCTCATACATACACAAAATCCTTAGACCAAAAGCCTATGGCTTTAGTTTGCCTTGAAGGAATTTGTATTGTCTACAATATATAGGCCAGTTTCTACCAATAAAATGTTCAAATGCTGTCTATCTGCGAAGCTTTGTATATTGTATTTGGTGGAATTTTGGTTCCCGGGGAGTCAATACTTGTCTCTTGCTTCTAATATGTCTACAGGGGTCTCTATCCCAGGTTTGAACTCACTTTGACCCTCATTTTGACCCCCATTTAATGCCTTACTATTTAATCATATTATGATTGAACTTTTTTTATTTTGAGACTGAGTCTCACTCTGTTGTCCAGGCTATTGGAATCAGCCTAGCTTATAACAACTTCAAACTCCTGGTTTCAAATGATCCTCCTG
Source organism: Nycticebus coucang (assembly GCF_027406575.1). Classification (NCBI taxonomy): domain Eukaryota; kingdom Metazoa; phylum Chordata; class Mammalia; order Primates; family Lorisidae; genus Nycticebus; species Nycticebus coucang. The sequence goes on from NC_069783.1 coordinate 131,974,464, forward strand.
CCTCAGCTGCCTAAGGAGTTGGGACTACAAGTACTGCCACAATGCCGGCTGGGTTGTTTTTTTTTTTTTTTAAATTTTATTTTTGTCTTTAGTAGAAACAGGGTCTCACTCTTGCTCAGGCTGGACATGAACTCCTGAGCTCAAGTGATCCTTCCACCTCAGCTTTCTAGAGTGCTAGGATTACAGGGATGAGCCACCATGCCCAGGCATGATTGAACATTTTTGTTTTCACATTTTTTATTTCCTATAAATTGTAAATTCCTTAGTTCCTGCCTGTAAGATCATAAAGTTTTTTGGACCAAACACAGTTGATACTTCATACATATTTCTAATAAATGGTTATTGTTGTGCCCAAGTCACGAGATCCCCCACATAAATCACCCGGAGACCAAGTCTTTATTTATAAGCTTGAGCCTGGGCTCCCTGGTCCTGGTGCAGCAGGAGAGCAGAGAAACCCTGATCTCGAAAAGGAGGGAGGATTTTAAGGGTACAGAAAGGATAGAAAAGGGAGGGGGTGTGAGGTGAGCTGCTGGGGCGAGCTAATAGGGGTCTAGGGGACTGAGCAGTGTTTGTCCTTGGGTGTCTGGGAGAGTGATGCTATCACTCGGAGCAGACATTATGCAAGGGCACAGATCATGGGGCAAGGACAGGGGGGCAGGGAAGGGAGCAGGTTGCCTAATGCCTTTGGTATGCAGCTGCAAAATGAAGACTGAGGGACAAGATGAAGTTAGTTTTAACAAAATGGAGTTAACTTGGTCCTTACAGTTATGTTAAAAATTAAAATGTGAGATGAGGAAATTTACAGGAAAATGCCCTTATTTTCTGCTTTTAGAAATCAAAAGAATGTCTCATTATGGTGTTGCATCCGAGAATCGGAATCACCAAGAGAGAGCTGGACACCAATGCAAATCACATGAGGGCATTTATTCAGGCTCGAACCAAGGCTGTCGGCCTTCCCCCAGACGCAGCTGGTGAGACCTAGAGCCCAGAGCCCTGTACTCGTCATGGGCTGGGGGTTTTATGCAGTGGATATGGGGTGAGGGGCATGGGAAGCAAAGTGTGGCCTTTGGATTGGTTATCTCTTATGCCTATACTAGAATTTAAAGCTGATAGGGTCCCGCCAATCTCAACGGCCAGAAGGGTGGGGGTGGGGTGGGGAGAGTTCTGACACACTCCGGGAGATAGGGACACATCCCAGGAGATAGGGCTATCCCTTTATGTTCATCTACATGGAGATGAAATGGTTTTGTAATATCAGGGAGTCCCAAAGTGGGGGAAGAGAGCAGAGCAGTCTTAAGTTCTCTTTCTGTTGTCCATTCGAAGGGGTATCCCTCCCTCATGGCTTCATAGAGGGGTTTTGCAATTTCAGCAAAGCCTGGTACCCAAAGTCAACAGAACCCTGCAGA